>NW_024724585.1:0-20669 GCF_018991925.1 Homarus americanus
CTCACAAAACACAACAGAATAGAAAGAGTTGATCAGTCAACATATAAAAAGATCCGCTTGGGCCTGGACAGGAGGCTGTCAGGGGAGCACCGGTCAGCAAAAATGGCGCAAACCAGCTCTAGACCCCAGCCTTCATAATAAATAAGCTAAAAATAATCCAACATAATGTCTTAGCATGGATCCCACAAAGAGCAAGCGAATTATACAACACATACCGTAACATAGACCCAGATATTATTCTCATCAATTCGCATGGTAAGAAAAACTCAGAAAAAATAAAACTATTTAACTACACAGTATACCAAAAAAACAACCAAGACACACCACATGATGGAATAGCCATAGCCATCAAACGAAACATACAACACAAGATACACGACTCATTTCAAGAAAACTTTCTGGCGATCGAAATTAACTGCCCAACAGGACCTATCATAATCGGCACCTGTTACCTCCCTCCGAGAAGACCCATATTCCCACTAGCAGACATGCTCAAACTCCTGAGAAGAAACATACCAGCATATTTCTTGGGTGATTTAAATGCTCGACATCGCGTCTTGGGACACCAGGACAACAACGCCGTGGGCAAGATTTTAAACACATTACTGAGTCACGGCAACGCAATACACCTCGGCCCGGAATTCCCCACATACATCAGTGCAGGTAAAATCGGACATCCAGACATAGTACTAACAAACCAGCATCACCATCTTAACCTGCAAATGGAACCCGGCCCAATAACCACCAGTGACCATCTCCCTATCGTAGCCACACTCCCCACGTCGCCAATTCAGATCCCTGCCAGGACGAGATACAGCTACAGCCGATCCAACTGGGAGGAATTCCAAAATGAGCTAACAAACACACCTCCCAAATAGACAGCACACTGGAGACATGGTACGGAAACGTGATCCAAGCAATGGAACACCACATACCCACGACCACTCACCGCACATTACCACACCCCCAATACACACATCAATCAAGAATTTTACAGACACAGTTTAGTAACTTATTCAAATTAATCCTAGAACATGGATGGACGCCAGAATACAGAATACAATATTACACCATACACGATCAACTAAGAAACATGTCCAAAGAAGCATACGTGAACAACTGGGAGAAATTAATAACAGACACAGAAGCAACTTACCACGACCCGAAAAAATTCTGGCGAAAAATTAAAAACCTAATGGGAATCTCAAGCAACGAGTCAAACTACATTTTAAATAGCAACCAAATCAAATTAACTGAGCCCAAAGAACAAGAACCTGAATTCAGAAAATACTGGAGCAAAATTTTTCAAATAAGCCAAGAAGACAACCTGAACTTCTGTATGAATACCGAGCAACAAGTAACCAATCACATGACACACACAACCCACATCTGGCACCCAAGTCCCAGCATAGACACACACGCTTTGGACGATCTTTCCACACCGATTCAACCAATCACCGCAGAGGATATTCAGAAAACAATAATCAGTTTCAAGAATAAGGCCCCGGGCATCAGTAAAATTAACAAACCCATACTCCAGCATCTACCAATCAACATGATACACCAACTCAGTCACATTTTTAATGCAGCACTTGCCTCTGGCTACTTCCCAAGAAAATTTAAAACAGCAATCATCAGACTTATATCAAAACCAGGCAAATCCCCAACCCAAGTAGCAAACTACAGACCAATCTCTCTCCTAGAAATACCGGGAAAAATCCTAGAAAAAATAATTAACCGCCGACTGAGAACACACCTCGAATTTGAGGAGAAATACAACCCCAGACAGCATGGATTTAGAAAACATAGAGGAACCCATACAGCCTTAGCCCTAATTTACGAAAACATAGCAAACGCGATGCACAACAACGAACAATGTAACGTAGTACTAAGGGACGTAGCTAAAGCATTCGACAAGGTCTGGCACCTAGGACTCAAATACAAAATTACCACCCAAGAACTTCCCAACAACTTTACTTCCATTCTCTGCAACTTCCTCGATAATAGAGAGGCCAAAATTATCATAGGTAACCACACAGGCCCAAGCTTCAAATTATACAGCGGAGTACCACAGGGAAGCAACCTCTCGCCAACACTCTACACAATATATACGGCGGACATGCCACCTCCTGTACACGGAGAATATGTAGCCTATGCTGATGACGTCACACAAATCATCCGACATCCAGGCAAGGGCAAACAGATGATGGCAAGGATAACAACCCACGCCATCGAGCAAATCAACGAATATGAAAAAAAATGGAAAATTAAAACCAATACACAGAAACTAATGATAATACATATTGCCAGAAAAAACCCTACACCAATCACAGTCAACAACGTACCTATACAATACTCCAACCAAGGTAAAATTCTGGGACTCACAATAACAAGAACAGGCATAGCAAAACACGTAAAACAACGCAAACAGACTGCCCAATCACAACTCACGAAACTAAGACGATTCAGCAAAATGGACACCAAGATTCAACTACACCTATACAAAGCACTTATCCGCCCACACCTAGAATATCCACCAATACCACTCAACACGATCAGCAAATCCAGTCAACTTAAACTTCAAGCAGTACAAAACAAAGCTATCCGTAGAGCATCAAAGCAACTTCCGCCATACACCACCAAAATACAAGAACTTCACGAATTATTCGATATCGAACCACTGAATATACGTACACACAGCCAAGCACAGAGAGTATGGACCAAACTTGAAGAGATGGAGGATCCATTATTCTCCAAGTTAAAAGAAGAAGGAACAACTAAAATACACAGCTGGTGGCCTAAGAGCTTCCATGCTGACATTACAGAACAAGAACCACTCTACACAAAGAGATAAACAAATAACACTACCACCGGACAAATAAAAATTAACACTCACTACAATAATGAATATCTAGCTAGCTTAACTCCTCCCCCCTCCCTCCTCAACCTCCTTCCCTGAGCGGACGGGCCTGTGCTGCACGCTGCCGCCACCCAATCATTTCAACTCGTCTCCGCTAGGTGGACAGCCCACCTGCTATCTACCCCTCCCACTCTTCTTCCCGTTTCCACGCTTTACTTCTCTCTCTCTCTCCTCTCCTTTCCCAGTGCAAAGTCATTTGCCACTTTACTTCATTATCATCATCATCGAGATTGAGTCTGACCAATCTTCTTGAACAAGCAACACCTCCTCCTCTGCCGCTGCCTGGCGACCGTCGCCTCTCCTCCGCCTGCCTGGCGGTCCTCGCTCCCGCCAGCGAGCATGTCCTTCTCTGAGCTTCCTCACCAACCAATTCTCATTCTGCCCATTTTCCTGAACAAGCAACATCTCCTCCAGCAAGCTCCACGCTGTTAACATTTCATTCAACCAGGAGGCCAGCAACAGGCAACATCTTCTCTAACGAAGCTCCTCCACATCTACCTCCTTCAACAAGCTACTCACCGCACGTCTCTACCAAGCAGCCCCTCACCACACAGCACCTCCAGCACCAGACTGTCTATCATATAACTTATATATTATACAAGAAAACCACATTAGAGTTTCCTTCCATCCTGAGTGCTAGACAACATTAATATCTCGATACCCCTACAGTACCATGTCTTATGGTCCTGTCCAGCAGTCACTTATCTTATTATCTTACCCAAATTTGAATATTTTACTCTTATTACTTTTGTTTTTCTTATCTTCTCTTATCTTCGGTGTTTATCTGTGTTTTCTTTGTTTAAAGGATTTTATGTTTATTATTTTATGCTTATCTACTGATGCCAAGTTACCACCAGTCTCTCAGTGAAGTAATGCCTTTTACCGTTTACCCTTCCTCCCGCACACCAACACTCCCTCACATCAATTCTTCACCCACAACACTGCCCACACAATAACACTCCCCCACACACCCCCTACACACTCACGACACTTGTCATCAAATATCGCCTCTTCTTCTCTCAATACACATTAGACCGACTTGTTGCCAGCCCCACATAATAATATACCATTGTCCTTCACTCCACCTATCACGTACGTCTGGGTGATAACAATATATGTGGATAAATACACGTAAATATTAGTGACAGCGACGAATATATTCTCATACATATTAGAACAATGTTTTTCAAACGTTTTTTACTGCCACCCACAGCCAGAACAACAATTTGAATTGCGACCCATTAAACCTAAGTGTAATGATATGAAATGAGCTCAGGTTAGATTACGGGGGAAAAAACTACCATTACGAGTTTGCGTATGATGACTTAAGACACTGAGAACGATGACTAAGGTGTTGGGTATGATGACTTAAGACACTGAGAACGATGACTAAGGTGTTGGGTATGATGACTTAAGACACTGAGAACGATGACTAAGGTGTTGGGTATGATGACTTAAGACACTGAGAACGATGACTAAGGTGTTGGGTATGATGACTTAAGACACTGAGAACGATGACTAAGGTGTTGGGTATGATGACTTAAGACACTGAGAACGATGACTAAGGTGTTGGGTATGATGACTTAAGACACTGAGAACGATGACTAAGGTGTTGGGTATGATGACTTAAGACACTGAGAACGATGACTAAGGTGTTGGGTATGATGACTTAAGACACTGAGAACGATGACTAAGGTGTTGGGTATGATGACTTAAGACACTGAGAACGATGACTAAGGTGTTGGGTATGATGACTTAAGACACTGAGAACGATGACTAAGGTGTTGGGTATGATGACTTAAGACACTGAGAACGATGACTAAGGTGTTGGGTATGATGACTTAAGACACTGAGAACGATGACTAAGGTGTTGGGTATGATGACTTAAGACACTGAGAACGATGACTAAGGTGTTGGGTATGATGACTTAAGACACTGAGAACGATGACTAAGGTGTTGGGTATGATGACTTAAGACACTGAGAACGATGACTAAGGTGTTGGGTATGATGACTTAAGACACTGAGAACGATGACTAAGGTGTTGGGTATGATGACTTAAGACACTGAGAACGATGACTAAGGTGTTGGTATGATGACTTAAGACACTGAGAACGATGACTAAGGTGTTGAGTATGATGACTTAAGACACTGAGAACGATGACTAAGGTGTTGAGTATGATGACTTAAGAGACTGAGAACGATGACTAAGGTGTTGAGTATGATGACTTAAGACACTGAGAACGATGACTAAGGTGTTGGGTATGATGACTTAAGACACTGAGAACGATGACTAAGGTGTTGAGTATAATGACTTAAGACACTGAGAACGATGACTAAGGTGTTGCGTATGATGACTTAAGACACTGAGAACGATGACTAAGGTGTTGAGTATAATGACTTAAGACACTGAGAACGATGACTAAGGTGTTGAGTATGATGACTTAAGACACTGAGAACGATGACTAAGGTGTTGGGTATGATGACTTAAGACACTGAGAACGATGACTAAGGTGTTGAGTATGATGACTTAAGACACTGAGAACGATGACTAAGGTGTTGAGTATGATGACTTAAGACACTGAGAACGATGACTAAGGTGTTGAGTATGATGACTTAAGACACTGAGAACGATGACTAAGGTGTTGGGTATGATGACTTAAGACACTGAGAACGATGACTAAGGTGTTGGGTATGATGACTTAAGACACTGAGAACGATGACTAAGGTGTTGGGTATGATGACTTAAGACACTGAGAACGATGACTAAGGTGTTGAGTATGATGACTTAAGACACTGAGAACGATGACTAAGGTGTTGGGTATGATGACTTAAGACACTGAGAACGATGACTAAGGTGTTGAGTATGATGACTTAAGACACTGAGAACGATGACTAAGGTGTTGAGTATGATGACTTAAGACACTGAGAACGATGACTAAGGTGTTGAGTATGATGACTTGAGTGCCTTATCCCTAACGACTTAAAATCTTAAGTAGAATGATTTTCAAGTGTAATTATCCCTTAAGTGAGGATTATTTAAAAGTGTCGAGATCGTAAGTGCAATTACTTAACACTTGGACCACATGTAGTGTTAAGTGCAATTACTTAAGATCTGTGGATTTTGTGGATAATGTCCTAAAGTGCGATTACTTAAGACACTTGGAATGAAAAGATTAATTATTCCAAGTGCGATTACTACTAAACAACTCGACTTGGACTGATGAAGCCTTTAAGTGTGATTAAGTGGCTTTCTTAAGTGTGATTATTTAAAATATCTTATATCAATGACAGGAGACGTAAATAAGCGTACTTAAATATCAATTAAGACAATTTCATAGTTACATCCAAATTAATCAAGTTAATTACTTATCGTTTTTGGCTTCAACTATTCAAAAACAACAACAACAATAAAACAACAATACCAACAATAAACAACAGAAGAAGAACAAGAACAAGAACAAGAAGAAGAACAAGAACAAGAACAAGAACTCAATATATCAATCGACTATTATCCTGTTTACTCATCTCTCTCTTTATCTCCTTCCACATCATCTTTATCATCGTCTTAATCTCTTGTCAGTCTTCTTCATCTTTGCCTCGTTTCTTAACTTCCTCCTCAGAGATAAGACCCGTAATGACAAGAGTGTTTAAGGCAGTTATTAGCGCCTTCACCCTTAACTATTGTTCCCTGCAGGCTGTGTATAACCTCGGGCACACACACACACACACACACGTCTTGAGAACAGTCGATTGATATCTGGGTAATTACTGCCGTTCTTCGTTAGCTTTCTCTCTCTCTCTCTCTCTCTCTCTCTCTCTCTCTCTCTCTCTCTCTCTCTCTCTCTCAATATATTTCTCTGTCTGTCTTTGTCTATCTATTTATTCATCTCTCTCTCTCTCTCTCTCTCTCTCTCATTTGTTCACTGTCTTTGGGTTTCCTGTTTTTATTCTTGGTCTTTCTGTCTCCCCTTCCTGTCATCGTCTGTCTGTCTATACGTCTCTGTCTCTCTTATCTGGTTCTCTCTTTTCGTTTATTTTTTTACATCACCACTTGTTTGTGTTCGTCTGTGTCCGTGATTGTCTCTGTGCTTGCGTGAGTGCGTGTCTGTATATGTAATTGCTTTGTGTGCGTGCGTGCGTTATGTCTATACACGCACACATATATAAGTAAGATAAATCATTCCATTTTTTAATTTCTCGACGCATTAACATATAGATAAGCATCCATGTTGTACTGCGAGAGGTCGAAGAAAATAATTTTTTTTAACCAATAAAAACCTTCCTTCTAATCATCTCGTTCGTTGATTGGCTTTCCCTCCCTGATACGTTTTATCCAAATATGCTGAACCGAGATTGGTATCCCCACATCCCCTGAGCAACGCTCTTGTGCGTTATGCAGAAGACCCGACAGCCGCACCCTTATTCACTACCTCCTAAGATGTCCCCACACACAACGCTTCCGTGACGCCTGCTGGACCACCACTCCACGACCCCCTGACGGAGACACGATGATCCTCCCAATACTGGCCAGATATTTTGTAAATAATATTAATTATGTGTTAAAGGAACATCCTTCCTTCCTTAGGCTTTAGTAAGCCCCTTTATAATATTTATACTGTATATACTTTTCACACTTGCCAGATGATTCTGGTGTCATTGTACAGGGGTACCTAGTGACAGCACTAGGATCCCGCTTCCTCTATCAAGGAATAAACAATTGAAATTGAAATTGAATATGCTGAACCATATTATGATGAGTGGTGAAACTCTTGATGCATTGCTCCCTCACTCCTCACTCACAAACGGGGGGGGGGCGAGGGAGGGGGACAGACGTAGGGAGAGAGAGGGAGGAAGGGGAGAGAAAGAGGGGGAGAGGTAGGGAGATAGGGAGAGAGAGAGAAAAAAATAAACAAATATTGGTAGGATGAACAACCTGTATCTATTGCCTCTCAAAAAACATAGCGGATATGTTTCAATATTCCCGAGAAGCAGTCAGGTCAGGGGTGGGGATGGGGCTTGATAATAAACAGAGAGAGAGAGAGAGCGAGCATAGCAAAACCAATAACCTTTTCCCAACACCTTTACAAACACACACACACACACACATCACACATCCTTGACCACCGAAGGGTCAAGACGTACCTGGCGCTCGTCTCGGAGCAGCCAGGTCAACTGTTAAGTTGGCCCATACCAACTCCCTCCCCTGAACCCTCCTCCCCACCGGAATATCAACAAGTTCTCGCCAGAAGTTACAATTTCATTTAGGAAAGGAACGGAACCAGTGTTAAACAGAGGTGAACAGTGGTGAACAGTGCTTAAGTCAGTGAGAACAACTCAACAGTAACAGTCGTACCCAAGTTAACCTTCACACAGTGAGGTCCCAGGTACCCAGTGATAACGGCCCGCGAGACCCAACAACAACCACCGAGGTGTTAATCCGTCTACGATAGGAAGGCCTGGGACCAAACCTCACTCATATAACACCATCTGTGAGGGAATTACTACACCACATGACCCTCATAACACCATATGTGAGGGAATTACTACACCACGCCAAGTCCCTCATCACACCATCTGTGAGGTAATTACTACACCACGTGATGCCCCTCATAACACCATCTGTGAGGGAGTTACTACACCACGTGAGGCCCCTCATAACACCATCTGTGAGGTAATTACTACACCACGTGAGGCCCCTCATAACACCATCTGTGAGGGAGTTACTACACCACGTGAGGCCCCTCATAACACCATCTGTGAGGTAATTACTACACCACGTGAGGCCCCTCATAACACCATCTGTGAGGGAATTACTACACCACGTGAGGCCCCTCATAACACCATCTGCGAGGGAATTACTACACCACGCCAGGTCCCTCATAACACCATCTGAGGGAACTACTACACCACGTGAGTTCCTCCTAACACCATCTGGGAGGGAGTTACTACACTACGAGTTTGCTGTTCAACACCTACATTAATCTGTATGTTCACTGTATGTTCCTTTACCTTTCTCTAATGAAGGCTTTTGTTAAACCACCAATGTATGTAATAAGTCATTTATGTCCAATGTATATTTTCAGCCTTCGGGCTGCAGAATTTTTTCAATAAACCGTTAATTATTATTATTATTATTATTATTATTATTATTACACACACACACACACACACGAGTTTCAAGACGCTGAGAGACAAGTAAGCATAACGAGATGAATATTAAAGATAAAGAAGGAATATGGATAAAGAAGAAAGAACGATAGGGCTGGATAAAGATTAGGGAAGAGAGAGACAAAAGGGATAAAGATTAAGTAAATAAAAACGGCGAAAAGGGATACCTCCATCCCCTCTCCTCTCAACATCATACTACAGTACCCTACCCTACACTCGCCTACACCACAGCACACTACACTACCCTACACCACAGCACACTACCATACAGCACTTCCATACCCGAGTGATCAGTTGTGAGCAACTGGCTGGGCCCAGCCTCGACCTGGTCCCGGCGGTGCTACAGGCCACCGCCACGGGTCTACTGTCGGATTTTCTGAAGGTTCTTTTATGTTACATTTGTTGGTTTTGTTGTTTTTCGTTAATAATTCATATATTTACGTAGTTTTTCTCAGGATTTGTATGAATTTATACTCAAATAGCAGAGTTACAATTGTATTGACGCTGTGTGTGGCCCTTTTGCAGCCAATCTTGGCTACTAACTCAAGATAAAGAAGGAATCGCCGTAAATAAAAAGGTCCGGCGCTCTTCTCAGGCTCGACCGCTGTCACCCAAACTGAAACAGACAACTGTCCCTTGACTCACCACGTAACCATAACGTATCTGATTGAGTTGTTAAGCAACAGGAACACTTTGGTAAAAGAAGAAATAATAACAACTTGTAGGAATCTCTCTGTCTGTCTGTTGGTCTCTGTCTGTCTGTTGGTCTCTGTCTGTCTGTTGGTCTCTGTCTGTGTGTGTCTCAGTCTCTGTCTGTCTTTGTATCTCAATCTCTGTCTGTGTGTCTGTGTCTGTTTCTGTCTGTCTGTCTCTGTCTGTTTGTCTCAATCTCTATCTGTATTTGTCTTTGTCTGTCTGTCTCTGTCTGCCAGACAGGCATAAACTGAAACAGACAAACAGACAGATATTGAGACACAAAGATAAATAGACTGAGAGACACACAGGCAGAGACACTCACACACAGACAGAGACCAACAGACAGACGGACAGAGATAGTCAGACAGACAGACAGACAGAATGCGAAAGGTAGACAGGCAGAGGCAGACATACAGATAGACAGTCAGGCAGGGATCTACATTGTGAGAAAGATATGACAGGCAGAGAAAGACGCAGACACACAGTCAGACAGAGACAGACAAAGTGAGAATGTCCTGCCTACTGACATTTCATTTCCTTTGCCCTTACAATAACAAATCGTACTTTGGTTGGTGATCTCTCTCATTCTTTTTTTTCTGTGTATATAAACTGTACGTGTTAAGTCAGGCACATATCGTTTCATGCCTCTTTAAGTAGCCTGGAGTTTTTGTTTCATATTTGCTTTTCATTATCATGTCTCGGAACAATATGTCAGCATTAGTAGTGTGGACGGGTTACCCATTTTATATTTCAGGCAAAGTTGCACGATAACTAGGTACACTCAGCAAACGAAAGTACCGCACGGATTATGTGCGAAACACTGTGACACCATGGACGAGGGATAATGTGTGTTGGACCTGTATTATGGTGGTAGACCTGCTGTCCTTGCCTGAGGGTGTCCTCACATATCTGTTGCTGTATCATAGGTAGGTGGAAACCTTTGTCATACAGGCACGCATACCAACCCTCCCAACACATCAGGTGATGTATGGATCATGACACAAGTCACCAGACCCCCCCCCCCTGCGCGATACTTCTTTTTTTTACTGTGTGTACATATACGATGCTTATTAAAATATAACTTATTGTTAAGGCTCTCAGTCGTTGCCGACGACGACTCGGCTTCATTATGAAATCGATAATGATAATGAGTGGTGAACTAGGGATGTTGTCGACGGTGCCACTGGATGAGGCTGTGGTGACCAGCACACATTGGGCAGGACAGCTCTGGGTTGGGTGGAAGGTCTCTGGGAGTGTGATTGTGTCTCCTTTCCCTACATGTACATCTGGCTCTATTACGCTCGTTCTCGGGATGTTTGACGCCTTGGGTATAGGTGGAGCGCCATAGACTACGGTCGGATGCAATAGTTTCAAGATCCTTTGGAGGAATGTTACATTTTATGAGCGTCATTCTGAGCTGGTCTTTGTACCTTTTGCATTGTCCTCCAGGGTTGCGTCGTGCCTCTGGCAGCTGCACGTAGAGGATCTGGCGGGGGGAGTCGTCTGGCATGTGGATGACATGTCCCGTCCATTGCAACTGTCGCTTCACCAGAAATGCCTCTTAAGCTGATAGATTTGGAGCGCTCATGCCATATAATTTATAGTTTCCCAAAGACACACTAACCCATCTGGACTTTTCTCTTGATAATACTTAAGAAATGTTCTTATGTGGGCCGCAACTGCCCTAAAGATCCAAGGGCCATGGCGGAAATTCAGAGTTATTGTATCTCTGGAATCAATGCTTCCAGGACAACTTGCAAATGGTCTATCGTACTCTAACTCCTTTTATACCCGAACTCTTTTTGTTCTCTTAAAAATGGGAGTCTATTGAGGACCATTTGAAAAAGTAAAGAAATAAAAATAAATAATATTACTGGTAGAAGATTAATTGGTATCATTGTTAAAGCTTTTGCTTTTTACATATTTTCAAAAACATATTAACAAAGGCTTTGTTCCTCTCTTTTTTCTCAGTACTTTGTTGGAGATATTTTGTAAAGGTTTGCTGGAGCCTTTACTGATTCTTATGTGATACTGACTGATTCTTCTTCCTCCTCCTCTATACTGACTGATTCTTCTTCCTCCTCCTCCTCTATACCGACTGATTCTTCTTCCTCCTCTATATTCCACCACCACCACCACAACAACAACCACCACCACCACAACAACAACCACCACCACCACAACAACCACCACAACAACCACAACCACCACAACAACAACCACCACCACAACAACAACCACCACCACAACAACAACCACCACCACAACAACAACCACCACCACAACAACACAAAAGAGAAACAACTGACTGATGAGCAATACGACACTTCCTCTCAGTGACCTCCCAACCACAACTTCCTCAATTCAAATCACTGTTGTTTTCTGGCCACGATTATTTCTTTGTTTACTTTTCACACATACCTGAGCGGAACTAACCCCCCCCCCCTTCATACAGGTGAGGTGGAAGCCTACGGGAAGATGGTTGAACAGGGCTTCATGGTGTGATCTTCATGGTGTGGGCTTCATGGTGTGATCTTCATGGTGTGGTCTTCATGGTGTGATCTTCATGGTGTGATCTTCATGGTGAGATCAGTGTAATGTGGTCAACGTATTGTGGTCAGGTAGATATTCATTATTTATTTTATCGCTGCGAGTAACGTTACACACCTGTCACACACACACACTTGTCTCGGTTATCTCACCTCTGCTACCTGTACGTTGAGTCTTGATTCAGTAATATACACCTGTGTCTTGGAGTCTTGAGCTGAGGTATACTGGTGAAGACAATATTGAGTGTTGTGTTTCCTGTCAGTAGAGCTTCTATATCTGCCCTACCCTGCCCTGCCCTACCCTGCCCTGCCCTGATCTGATCCTGCCCTGCCCTGCCCTGCCCTGCCCTGACCTGCCCTGCCCTGCCCTGCCCTGCCCTCCCATGACCTGACCTGACCTGACCCTGCCCTGACCCTTCCCTGACTTGCCCTTAGGTTGGTTCTAGGAGCGGGTGTTGTAGTAGAGTATTTTGATAACCTCTACTGCTTGTTATGACGCTGTGAGGTTTAGTGTAGTTATAAAGGTAGTAGTTGGGATGTGTAGTTACCTCACCGGCCGCAGTCATCACAGTGTCATTAAGCAATATGTGTTAAATTCACAAGAAAAAAATCCAACAGGAACTGGGCATTATAAGAAGTGTGGAATTAAACCACATGTTTACACAAGTACTGTATACAAGACAAATTTAAGTGACCTATTGGGTGAAAATGTATATTACTGAGCGTAGTTAAATATATTTCACTTTCAACAATACAAAGGAAATGGTTACTTAAGACTCGTAGGGAAGCTTTGTGTAATCTGGTTCAAATTTGGTAGATGCTGCTCCCACAAGTTCCTTTGTGTTAGTGAGCGGTAGTGTACTTGTTCTTATCGTAAGTCTGCTGGCAACATTGAAACACCATGAAGTCTACTGGTGTCTCTGTTATGTGATGCACTTTTTTTTCCCCAAATTCCACTAATGACTCTGTAGGTCCAGGATCTACAACTGTGCATCACCAAGACCTGCCTCGTCAATATATCGTCAAAAAAAATCATGGACTTGAAACAAATGGGGGCAAAATTATCTTATTCTGAATCTCAAAAAAAAACCCTGTGAATTTGGGCTGTTATCATTACAAGCATTGAGTGTGTACTTGTGTGTGTGTGTTACCAGCTGCCAGGTGTAATGTTTCTCAGTGTATCAAAGAGTATCACATTTGGTTGCATCAAGTGTTCAAACAACCTCATCTTACTTTTTCAACTTAGGCGGCCACTCATCACATATTTTGGATGCCGTCATGACGGCCGCAAATTTTAATTTTCTGGCCGCATGCAACCGGAAATAGAAAGGTTGCGGACCTTTGGTGTAGAATAATACTGTACTAACACTTGTGTGTCGTGTGGATGTGTATCTGTGTCCAGAAACTTCTTAACTCTGTCTTAAAACTGTGTTGGTGTCGCCTCACCAGTTTAGTCTCAGCATCCTCCAGATATACAATAAATATACAAAATGAAATTCAGTCAAGATCTATTTCTAAGAATGATTCAAGAGACAATTGGTTTATATTTTCACGAAATTGTTCTGAAGGTTGTGACTCCATATTACAGGTTATATATACATGAACACCTTGGGAAGTGTCTGTTATTCCTGTACCAGTAGTCAGAAATCTACAGCGGGATCTGGTAAGGAAAACTGTACCCAGGTAAAGCTTCCTTCATGCCTGTTAATCTGGTGAAAAGGCATGAATGTATAATTGGAATGACGAAATAAAATTGGCTAAATTGATATTTTTTGTCATTAATATTAAAAAGAATACAGTATATACTATATATATATATATATATATATATATATATATATATATATATATATATATATATATATATATATATATATATATATATATATATATATATATATATATATATATATATATATATATATATATATTATATATATATATATATATATATATATATATATATATATATACCCCCACGCTCCCTCTCCACCCCCACGCTCCTTCCATCCACGCTCTCCCCTACCCTCCAAGCATTCTCCCTACCCTCACGTTCTCTTCCTCCCTGCCCGCTCTTTCCCTACCTCCACATTCTCTCCCTCCCTCCCCGCTCTCTCCCTATCTCGACGTTATCTCCCTCCCTTGACGTTTTCTCCCTTCCTTGACGTTCTCTCCCTCCTTCCACATTCTGTCTCACCCTGTACGCTCCCTCCCTCCGTCTATACTTCCTCCCTCCCTTCCACTCTCACTTCCGATGTACCCACCTTTGCTAGCCACCCTATCTCCCTCGCCAACACTTCCCTCCCTTCCCCTCCATCAGTTCCCTTTCCCATCTCCCCTCCCCCCACCAGACCCCTATTCCTGTCGATAAATCTACACTCCATACTGTATTATTAAACAGATTTCGTGAATTAGATCCCATGCAACATTTGAATATACAGGGTATATATTTTTTCAACCTCGCTAAAATTGGAGGTTTGTATCGTCAATGGACAGCATTTGTTAATAACCAACCAAATGTTACTGGGTTAACCTGAGCTTGGAGGGAAAATAATGTCACTTAGTCTGTATGTGATGATTTTTTTTTCCTCGATAAGTTGTTCTAAGGTTAATATTTGGTGATGATAATAAATGTTTGCGTAAATTGGCGGTGGTTTAGGTTTTTGTTTTCTGTTGTCTTTTTTTTTTATTCTTTATCATGTAAGTTATTATTTTTCATCTTTTATTTTTGGTGAATTCAGTGTGAAATTTTATATAAATATTAATTTTTTTTATGTAAATTACCATTTGATATGTTCAGTAATTTATATAAATTCTTATGATATTCGTTATATAAATTAAGTGATTTTATAGTTAATTTTGTGTAGAATGTTATTTTGTATGTTGGTTATTCTATATAAACTGCCATTTGTATAATTTAGTATGTGGGGTTTATTTCAGTGAGCCGCTGCAGCTTGTTCATAATCATTTCATTTGTACCAAAACAACATTATAGGACCGGTGATGTCCCCAGGGCAACATTATCACAGTACCAAAATTAAGTGATAAGCCTGGTTCAAAATACTCTATAGTATAAGAAACACACACAGGTAAACAGAACACGTAACCTTATTAATCACCCAGGTGTATCGAGGAAGTTATACTGTAGTGCAGAAACTTGTTAATTGTATGGAAGGTTTTTGTTTTTCTATTTGCTGATCAAGGACTTGTATTGGTATTACACAGTTAAATTTGGTAAAGAGCATTTAACCGTATACGCTCATAATGATTAGTCACATTGGTTCTCAAATACACACTCTCTCTCTCTCTTGTACGTACGTGTGTCTGTGTATGCATGATTACCTTTAAAAAATGATGTCCTTCCACAAACGATAATAAATGACTCCCGTATATGACCCTTTGAACAAGACACGCTGCTGTGTAACTTCTTAATAATAACCCGCTCCACACTTTATATTCACCCCCCCCCCTCCTCTCCTCATCTGTTTTCCTAACCCTCATCTTGTCCCAAGTTGGGTTTCCTAAGGACACATTTTCGTACATTTTAACTCATCCCATGGAGGACGGAACACCTCCCAGGTTCGCCACGTCTCTCTCTGCCAGCCCCTAGATCTGTACCGGGCGTCTCACGGGCGACTGTACTTAAGCATGCCCATAGTGATGGAGTGATAGCTGCTGTTTGGTCGGTGTTTGTCAGGTATTGGTTGTATATGTGATGAATAATAGCTGTGGTTATTATTATTATTATTATACTTTCTTTTTAGTTGTGGGAGGGATAAGTGTGTTAGGTCGCTTGATTTTGGTCTCAACTTTGTCAGTGACGTTACGTGGACTCGGGGGGGGGGGGTCGCTTGCTTAATTATACACTACCTGCAAGCACCCAAAAATGTAGCTTATTACAACGCTAAGTGCTCGTTAACTTAATGCTGGAGCTGAAAGAGAAATACGACATTAATATTGAAGGTGTTAAAGATTAGGACGATAATTTGCTTTGGGGTGGAATTGGGGAGTGAAGTCGATATCAATAATAATAATAATCATCATCATCATCTCTGGGTATAGTAATGGTAATAATAGTGTGTAATTAATCACAAGAATTAGTTACATATAGCGATGAGTTCGTTTGTAATTATATAGACCCTTTAACACACAAACAAATGGTAGTTGAAATTGTGTGCACTAAGAGGAGGTCCGTGCCTGAGTACACCACACTACCGCGGCACTGTACGTGCTCACAGATCACAACTGATATTTACATTTAAATGAACTTTGCATAAAAATACTGAATGGGAACCTGACATGCACGTCCAGCCATTGTTGTTGTGACGTGATTTATGTGGATTATTTTTCAATGTTGTTAAAGCGTTTATTTATCTACAGTGTGCGGGGGGGGAGGAGGGGGTCACTCCTTGTATGTTTGTTTGGAATTAAATTATCTTAAGACGGATTTCAACGGCTAACATCAAAGTTAGATTATAGGTTAGATTATATATTCGTCGATATTTAATATAATTTTGAAGAAGGTTGCAATAAAGTGAACTGGATAGATGTAATAAAACTTGGTAGGTGGGTGTAATGCTGCTGAATTAAGAAGTGATAAAGGCTATGTGAGTATATATGAAAGGCTCTAGGTCACGGCTCTAGGTCACGGGACTAGGTTTACGGTTTTAGTTCACGGCTCTAAGTCACGGCTCTAGGTCACGGGACTAGGTTTCCAGTTCTAGTTCACGGCTCTAGGTCACGGGGCTAGGTTTACAGTTCTAGTTCACGGCTCTAGGTCACGGCTCTAGGTCACGGTTCTAGTTCACGGGACTAGGTTCACGGCTCTAGGTCACAGATGTAGGTCCTGACTCAAGGTCACGGTTCTAGGTTACGGGACTAGGTCACGGCACGGCTCTAGGTCACGGCTAAAGGTCGCGGCTCTGTCACGGTTCTAGGTCACGGCTCTTAAATAACAGCTATAGGACACGATGCAAAGTCACGGCTCTAGGTCACGGGACTAGGTTTCCGGTACTAGTTCACGGCTCTAGGTCACGGGACTAGGTTTACGGTTCTAGTTCACGGCTCTAGGTCACGGCTCTAGGTCACGGTTCTAGTTCACGGCTCTAGGTCACGGCTAAAGGTCACGGCTCACGGCTAAAGGTCACGGCTCTTAAATAACGGCTATAGGTCACGATGCAAAGTCACGGCTCTAGGTCATGGCTGTCACGACTCAGGGTCACGGCTCTGTCACGGATATATGTCACGGATCTTGGTCACGGATCTTGGTCACGGCTCTAGGACACAGCCCTAGGTCACGGTTCAAGGTCACGGCTCTAGGTCACGGGTTTAGGTCACGGATCTAGGTCACAGTTCAAGGTCACAACTCTGTCACAGTTCAAGGTCAAAGTTCTAGATAAAAACTCTAGGTCACGGCTCTAGGTCACGGTTCAAGGTCACGGTTCAAGGCAAGGTTCTAGGTCACGGCTCTAGGTCACGGATCTAGGTCACAGCTCCAGGTCACGACTCTGTCACGGTTCAAGGTCAAAGTTCTAGATCAAAACTCTAGGTCACGGCTCAAGGTCGCGGTTCAAGGCAAGGCTCTAGGTCACGGCTCTAGGTCAAAGACTTTCGACGAAATACCTCATTATCGGGTGGACAGTTTAATTTAACTTTGCCAAAAAATTGGATAATGTCTCCTCATAACCCCACCCTTCCTCTCCTTTACCTTACCTTCCCCCTCTCTCCCTCTCCCCCTCTCTCTTCCCTCTTTCCCTCTCCCTTCCCTCTCTCCCTCCTCTCTTTCCTTTTCCATTTCTCCTTCTCCCTCCCCCTCCCTTTATTCCCTCTCCCTTCTCTCCCACCCCTTCCTCTCCCCTCCCTCTCTCCTTCTCCCTCTTCTCCCTTCCCTCTGCCATCCCCCTATCCATCCCCTTTCTCCTTCTCCCTCTTCTCCCTTCCCTCTGCCATCCCCCTATCCATCCCCTTTCTCCTTCTCCCTCCTCTCCCTGCCCCTCCCTTTCTCCCTCCCTTCTTTCCCACCCCTTTCCCCTACCCTCTATCCCATCCACTTTCTCCTTTTCCCTCTTCCTTCCCTTTCCCTCCTTCCCCTTTCTCCTCCACTCCCTCCCCGTTCTTCCTCCACTCAGCCTCCCTTCTTCTTTCACTCAATAAAATTATTATTATTATTATTATTATTATTATTATTATTATTATTATTATTATTATTATTTCTGCTTCAGTAAAGAGATATAGGAAAGAGGTAATTTTGTCTGTTAAAAAAAATAAAAATAAAAAATTCCAAAGGAAACTCAGATCTTTTGGTTTGATATGCAACACACACTAAAAAATTGTTTTTTCTCATGTACTGTAGTGTATATTGTTATGGTGATTCCAAAACTTTGATCCCTTTTTTTGGAGAAATTCATAGAACAAAAATTATAAGCCCTTTAAAATTTTAATGATCTATATAAAAATGTTAACCTAACCTACCTAACTTAACCTAACTGGAAACTGACTTAACTATCATAAAATAAAGTATACTGTCTTTCATATTTTAAAGGTTGGATTAAGGACAAATTCACTTCAGTTAATTTATGGTCACAGTTAATTAGTCAAGTCTGACATATTTCTGTTGTACGTATATCACATTTATTGAATATTCATAATTTCATTATCTTTGAATATCCAAGAATTGTAATATAAAAACAATTAACGGTAAAGGCAGTCATACCTGTGATTACTTTCTACAATTATTGCATCTAGTTATAATTGAGTGGAGCATCAAGGTGAGTTAGGTAAGATACAAGGAGTTTAAAGATGAAAATGTATTACGGTCTCTCCTCGACTTACGACGGTGTTCCCTCCCGACGACCAGGTCGTAATACCTCAAATATTGTTATTAAATATTATCATCAATGACTTCTTTTGGTATTAAACAATACAATTTGGTGCTAATTTTTTCCTCTTATATAAAGTAGCTTTAGTGTATAGGGTGAAACATCAATCATGAAGTGATTGTCATTAGAACTTTACGGGGTCTGAATTTGTAAAAAAACACAACTAATGTGTTTAATCTACTCATAATCAATTTGGTAAAATGAATGTTTAGGTCATCCACCTCTACTTGGCATTTGAAAAAACATAATTTCAATGTCACCAAACCTAACCTAACCCAACTTAACTAATCTAACATAACCTAACTTAACTGGTAAAAATCTGTCAACTTAAAATCATTAAATTCGCTGGATGGCCAAAAAGATAATAATATCATCAATTCCATTTATTTTAGAAGGACTTATTCATTTTTGTTGAAATCATGGACATACAAAGCCAATATATCTACATTTGATTCTACCAGTGTGAATGGCAAAGTTAATTAATATCACCACTCCAACTGTTGGCCCAAACAAGTCGTAAAGTAGTTCTTTTTTGTAATACATCGAGTCACTAAGGGAATATAAAAATAAAACATGAATTTAGGTCACTGAATTTATCTTATTAGGAGCAAATTGTGGTTAAACTGATGCACAAATGAAACATGCCTGGGAAGTACCTAGCACTAGTTACCTGGCATATTTGGACTTATTAAAATATGAAATCTCGGCTAATAAGTAATTATACTAAGGAAATAATTATTCTGGTAGTGCTGGACTGTTATTAATTGCCCTCATTACGAAAATTGGGTCGATATTAATTCTGATAAAGGACGTCATTCACCATCCCAGAGGAAGCTGTTCTCACCACTCTTCAAATAGACCATTTACGACTTTTTTTTAGTTCAATTTGATTTCAATACATTTCTACACATAAATTAGTTGTATTAGTTATCTTAAAGGCTTACCTTTTATGATGGTTAGGCGAATTTGGAGGATATAAACGGCGATGAGACAAGTAGAGGCTGGCGGCATTTTTCGTACACAAACATGGACCGCTTTTAAAAAGAACAATACAATTCTGCATGTGCTGTTCTGTATGGAGTCTCTGTTGTTTTGACGCTTTTTTGTTTTTTAATGCCCCAATTTAAAAGAGTGACTTACAGTA
Organism: Homarus americanus; assembly: GCF_018991925.1. NCBI lineage: Eukaryota > Metazoa > Arthropoda > Malacostraca > Decapoda > Nephropidae > Homarus > Homarus americanus. The sequence goes on from NW_024724585.1 coordinate 20,357, forward strand.
GATGAATTCGCCATTTGGGGGTAAGGGTGGGGGGAGTGAGGGTGGGGGATGGGGGTTGGCGGGGTGAGGGTGGAGGGTGGGGGATGAGGGGTGTGGTAATGGAGAAGGTTTAGGTGAGGGAATTTAGTGGACAAAGACTTGAGAATCCAACAGACATATACACAAGATAGTCATACACACACATACATGGCAGTCATATGCACAAGACAGTCATACACGCACACAAACGACAGTCATGTACACAACAAGAAAGTCATACACACAAACACACACACGACAGTCATGTACACAACAAGATAGTCATACACGCACA
>NW_024724586.1:0-14150 GCF_018991925.1 Homarus americanus
GAGATAATATTATTCTTACATATACCTTAGCTTGATTACAGGTAACACCAGGTAGAAGTTACGTGACTCTTAAGAGTTTTCCTCGACTTGGCTGATTCAACTGTAAGACTTGCTGTATTTATCCTTATTAAAATCCTCCACCTGTAAGACCCTCCACTTGTAAGACTCTCCACCTGTAAGACCCTCCACTTGTAAGACTCTCCACTTGTAAAACCCTTTATGGATTTGAAATACCTTCTCGTCTTGACTCCACTAGTACTGTACACACCCTCTCTAGCCTTAGTTTACAGTAATGTTGAAGTATATAATGAAGACTCACAGCTCATGGGTTAGAAAAGCAAAAGATGCTTGTTTTATTTATTTATTTATTTATTTATTTATAGCTTATTTTAGAATCCCCGAAAGTTAGAACAAAATGGCTGACGGGACTCACAAGCGGGCGATGTTTACAGTATGGACCAAGAATAAAAAATAAATGAAAAATAAAATAAATAAATCGTAAATTGGTGCATTGTTTCTCCAGGGGTAATTATAGAAGTACAAATGTTCTCCTGCAGTGGGTAACGATCATAGCCACGTATAGAGCTTCTAACGCAGGTAGATTGATATAGATGCATTACCTGGAGTTAGTGGGTTACAGGGGCCTCCTACACGATAATATTAAAGGTGTTTTTTCCTTCTGTTTGTGGCACTTGAGGTGTTTAGGTTAGGTTTAATTAAAATGGTTTAGTTATAATAGTTATATTACGATAAGTTAGTTAATTTAGAACTTTTGATTTGCATATACCGTGTTTTAGAAGGATTTTAATTATGTAGGTTAATTTAGATGGTTAGTTTAATTTGAATCAATTTGATTTACAAGATCGTATTATAATGACTGGGAACCATACTACTTGAAAACTGATAGAGAAATAAATATTTCTCGACGGTGAATAGTAAAATCAATAATTGGTGTATAAGAATTTGCTGGCCTTAACCATGAATATATACTGTACATTATATGTTATCAGAGCTTTCCTGTTGTACGTAACCGCCTCCGTCAAAGTGTCTTACTGGCTCATGTGAAGATTAGCCTCTAGTTTATTTTACCTCAAGATTAACTACACTGGCACTGCCTGACCTGACCTGATCTGACCTACCCTACCCTACCCTACCCTACCCTACCCTACCCTACCCTACCCTAACCTAACCTAACCTAACTTAACTTCCCAAGTAGCGTTAGGTTAATCATTAAATGAAATAAGCTGGGAGGGTTAATCTTCAGGTAATCTATCTTAATTAACAATTTTGGTCAGGTGAGGCCTTCCTTACCTTACTCGAGAGCAGGAGGAGGAGGACTTGCTAACGTCTACAGATCATGTCCAGCCAAGGCAGATATTGAATACCTTTTGTTTACCTTCGTGGCTTAAGAACACATCTTAACACCATAAGACTATTCTCCTCAATACAATAATACAGTAATTGATTATTGTATTCTAATAAAATTTACGGTGTATCTTGTGAACCAGATTTATTGTTTGACCTTAGTGAATGAGAAACTGGTTGAGGTGTATTGTGGTAAACATCCTTAAGAGCAGCTCTGTGTGTTCTTACGACCTCAAAGTAACACAAAAGGTAGCCAATATCTACCCTTGATCAGTCACTTTATATAGATGTCAATTGTGTCATTTTTCTAGACTTAGTGCCCCCTGGAGGAGAAAGTAAATACAATGTTGATATATTTTGGTCACAACACACACTAGTAGATTATTTTTCCTTTTTAACTAAATAATTAACACTATGAAGCTAACTAAATATATAACTCAAAGATGGTAACCAATATGGCGTCGATATTGTTCACATACTCTATGATAAATAGATGTACTGTCTGTTTAATTTTAGGGAAGAATTTAATTTATAAACTTTTGAGAATCTGGATACAGGAGTTTTGTCTTTGTGTGTGTGTGTGTAGTGATGATGACGCATACTTTCCTCTGCAGTGAAAAAAATATCTTGACATTGCAAAGTTTAACTGTAAGCCGAAGGAACGTTTGTAATGTGACTTGTTATGTGAAATTGTAACTTGAAATTCTTTGTGAAAAAATATTTCCCTATAAAGTTTGGCAATAAATGAAGGATTACATCAAGGTGTAACTTGTAGTTCCTTGTGGAGTAATTACCTATGTGGACGATACAGCTACTCCAGGGTGTAAGACCTAGAGTAGAAAGTCTTTAGACCTTACCTGAGGTTGAAAGACTCTTATAGTGGAACGTCTTAGGTATTGAAACTTTAATTACAGTAAATAAAATATAATCTACCTAAACATTCCTTCACCTGGCGACAACTAATGATACAGGTGGTGTAATAGCTCTTTAAAATTCTTCCGTTTGATATAATAATGACCACACATGAACTTATAATGTGCAATATCTTGATAACACATTAGCTGCAACATTACACATAGTCCAGTGTATGTGTAGTGAGGGACATCTACCTAAGTGAGTTACAGAATGTGGAGTTGAGGCAAAAAAAAGTTGGGACATGTTTGAGATCATCAGTTGAGCCAAACGTTTATACTCAATATTGTTTTAATGGTATTTTAGAGCGACCGAAAAATGTAAACAAAATGGCCGGCTAGGTGACACATACCTTACAAGAAATTAACATGAGAACGAACACACACACACACACACACACCAGTTTTACCCACATTATCACCAGACTATCGGCATACCTGGTCGGTGGACACCTGCCTCCTCCTCCTCCTCCTCACCTTGCTAATATGCTAATATGCTAATATGCTCTGGTATGTTCCAGTCTATTTAAGATATGCTCCCATCTATCTTAAAGAGCTTATGCTAGGTTGGTCTGATATGCTCCTCAAAGACTATGCTGATATACTCTTGTCATCTGATATGCCATTATGTTCATATCACTCTAAAGGATATACTAATAGGTTCTGATATGTTGGTATGGTTCTGTCTCTCAGAGGGTGTGCTGATGTACTATAAGAGCATATGGGGTATGCTGATATACTTGGTTATGTAGCTAGGCTCATATCTCTCTTACAGGGTATGCTAATATACCCTGATATGCTTGCATCTATCTCTGAGCGTATACTGGTTGACTGTAATGACATAAGAGATATGCTGGTATGCTTCTAAGGGAATATGTTAATATACTCTAATAATAATTTGAAATGAGGTTAGTTATACTTTAGATTCAGGGGATATACTGATATGATATGAATTAACCTAGAAGTATACTGATATGTTCTCAAGGCATTCAGGGGATCTGTTAGTATGCTTCGACATACTTTCGGAACAAGGTAAACTGGACCTTCAGAAGATAGGGTGATATGCTGACATATTCTGATGGATCTAAGAGAGAGTGGAAGACTATGAGAGCTAGTTAATATACTCAGGTATGTTGATATCCCTTCATGGCACTTGGGATATATGGTAATATACTCCGATGTGTCTCTTTGGATATACTGATATGCCACTACTGGGTCCCCAGAAAGCAGGAGACAAGTTGATCTGCTTCGAGGACACTAATCTGTATAATGATTTTTTCCCTGACTGTTAAGAAGTATACTGGTATATTTCAAATGTTGCTTAGTATTATAGTATACTTTGGGCTGTTCTGAACATATTTCACAGCTAATTTTCAGAAATATATGCTGCTGTCACTGGCTTGTTTATTCCGGAGACATTGATTATACTTTGAGTATGTTGATATGCTTTGTTACCAGTCAAGGAATATGCTGATATGTTCTGACACTTCTCAGTGATTACCCTGATATACTTAGATACCTGACAGTATTTATTGGAGTATAGTGTCGTATACTCTGATGTCATTCTAGTGATATGCTGATGAGCTGACATACCGCTTTATGTAACTGTGATATATTGAATCATATACATCCATTCCTCACGCTTAATATATATGATATTCTAAACAATGCTGATATTATTTATGTTATACCCTGATTATATACTAACATACTACAGTGTCATTTATAGTGTATGATATTAAACATTCGGGGTATACTTTGAGGTTATTTAGAGAATATGATGGCAAACGGTGATATACTCTGATGCCATATTTGGTATACACAGATATATTGATATAATTTATATAATATACCGATAGATATAACTAAATATCTGTGAAGTAAATCCTGTACTTTTTGATATACCATTCAGGGTGAAGGTATGCTAATATACCACGATAGCACCTGTCTCTCAGCGCTAATATACCCTGATGGCACACTTAACATCCTGGCGCCGGTCGTGGGGTATACTGATATGCTAAAGTCTTCTTCATCTTCTAATATCTCAACTTCAGCTTCGTAAACTGTGATTATCTAAACGTTTTTAACGCTCGTTTACGTAACTTTTTTGTAGAATAAATGAATGTATATCCGGGGTTCTTCTGTTTCTTTGTCCATCTGATGTTTGCGTCCATGTTGAGGAGAACCACTTAGCAGGGCTCGCATTTTCCCATAATGTGTTACCTCAAGTTCCATAATTTGCACTTAGTGAAGCCACGATATCCCGCGTTATGTTGCCTGTCTTACTTCCTTCTGGGTTATGTGTCTTAAGTTGGTGAAAAAATTAAATTAAGGCTGAATTATTGTTAAATGTTAAGGTATTATAGTACTTGTCTGTCGTGTTGTTAATATAACATAGTTTCACCAGCAGTATGTACTCAAGAGTTTATTAACATCGTTGACGAGTCAGAGCCGCAACACTGAACCAATCTATATGAACATTAACACAAAAAATAAATTGTTACATTACATCGACTATCAAGACATAACTTACAATACAAATTAGTAAATAATTGTACCAGGCAGATAAAAATATTAGTTACAAAAAATTATGAAAATAGTCTTAATGTTCACGCCAGAACTTACCCCATAACAAAAGCCATACAACATTTTCCCAGTTAAGACTTCGTTAAATACAATCTCAAACTCCTTCTCAGAAACTGTGTGTTGGTGGTGTGCCACGTGGTGTGTGTGTGTGTGTGTGTGTGTGTGTGTGTGACAGCACCTTTGATTTATACAAATATTCACCCAAATGAATAACACCAAGTAATTCACCATGTTATTCACGACTCTTAGATCACTTGGCTTGCGTCTCTCAAAAGGTCGAGCCAGGGTCAGCTGATTCAGTAAACACCGCTCACATTAATAGGGACCTGCCACACTTTGCTATAAACAGATAAATTGTACCGGGAATTTTCCCCCCACACACTCATCATTGTCACTTTATGTAACTTGCTGACAAAACCCATGACCCTTCAGGCCTTTTACGCCTTTAATGCATGAGTCATAAAGGCAAGCATGAACTCCGCATGCTTCCCAGTTGGGCACTGTAAACGCTTCTGCGCTTCACCTTGCACAGGATGTAAGGGGGTGCCCAATAAACTAGCCCCCTCGTGGGCAATCTGTAATCACTACCACTGTCTCGCGGCCCAGAGTAGTAGTTGGACATATCACTAGACAGGGAAATTCACACTTAACACAAGTGTTATCTCAAGGTCATATTCACAACACTTCCCTGGACAGAATTCATAATCTATTTTCTCATATTACATCTGTGTGTATACCTGCTACTAGATAAACAGAAAATGCCAAGAAGTGTTTACATCAAGCGCTGCCACTTAAGAGTTCCAAGAACTAAATTAAAACAATTAGTGTGTGTGTGTGCATGGTGTGAGTGTGCATGGTGTGTGTGTGTGTGAGTGTGCATGGTGTGTGTGTGTGCATTGTGTGTGTGTGTGTGTGTGTATATGGTGTGTGTTTGTTTGTTTGTATGGTGTGTGCATGGTGTGTGTGTGTGTGTGTGTGTATGTGTGTATGGTGTGTGTATGTGTATGGTGTGTGTATGTATGGTGTGTGTGTGTGTGTGTGTGTGTGTATGTGTGTGTATGGTTTGTGCATGTACGGTGTGTGTATGGGTGTGTGTGATTGTGCATGGTGAGTGTGTGACTGTGTATGGGGTGAGTGTGTGTGTGTGTGTGTGTTTCCATTGCCATGAGGATATCATACAATTCTTAAAGCACTGGTCACATGGGCGCATTTTTTTTTAGCAATTTCTTGCCGGAAAGTTATTTCGAGCAATTTTCGAGAAATTCGAGCAAGTTTTTGAAGCATTTTATTGACAATCGTGATAGTCAATTTCTTGACTATTTCGAGCAAGATTATCGGTTCAAAACCCGGTTAATACCATATTTAATGACACGAAGCTTATATATCGAGTATTTACCTTGGCTATATATAACATAGATCAATAACATTATGTATAAAATGCACAAACAGTTTTTTACGACACACTGAGTTTATTATTTGGGTGGTGTTTTGGCGTGTTTGTTTACAAAACACAAGCCCATACAGCCGGTCATTCTCCACACACTAACAACCCTCCCTACTGTAACTATGATAGTTGAACCAGTCTATATTAAACACTCGTTCCTCCTCCTCGCCAGCCACTTACGAGTCCCCAATAGTTTTTCTTCGCTTTCTCTCATTTCTTTTTAATAATAACAATAATACCAAGGATAGCTGCTGCGTCGTCTGCATTGTTGTTGTGATGTTCCGTCTCCCTTCTACTCGCACAGCGGCGTTAACTTTTTTTTCTTGCTGTAGTAACTGAACCAAGAGCCACTCGTGTGACCACATTTGGAAGAAATTACTCGTACTTTCTTGCTCCAAATTAATTGCTCATCAAAGGGATCGTGTGACCGTAACTTAAGTCACCCTTTAAGAAAAACTGTAAATACTGATTCACAAAACGTAAGGATAATTTCTGACTTGGAACCATCGGTGTAATGCAGAAAACAGTTATTGTATTCTGAAACCTACCCAAGAAATCTTTTACCCACTTACGATATAATTCTTTTCTATTCCATCAATAGATGTTATTTTACTTTTTTATACGTATTTTATTTTAGTAATTTATAAACTATTTTCTTTATATACTTCATTACCTTTTAGTGTAATGAAGAGAATGAATTACAGAAGGTTTTTATAATTATATTGCGAACAATATTTTTCCTCGCAATAAATAAACAATGACGATGATCTTGTTTACAATATGGAGCTTGATGTCTTACTCCATGTTCGTTTATTACATTTTCTGCCATACCCGACTGTTCTTTTCTTTCTTGTGGTGAAGGTTTTGGACAATTGATATATATATATAAAGTTGAGTTAAGAATAATGACTCTGATATTATAGCCATTAGGTCCTGAATAATAAGTGGTGTCTAAGTGAACAAATGTATGATGTCTTCAATTACCAGCGTAGTGGGGGGTAACAGTGGGGGTAGAAGCGAAGGGTAGGAGTGAAGGGTGGGAGTAAGGCGTGGGAGTAAGGGGTGGGAGTAAGGGGTGGGAGTAAGGGGTGGGAGTAAGGCGTGGGAGTAAGGGTGGGAGTAAGGGGTGGGAGTAAGGGGTAGGAGTAAGGGGTGGGAGTAAGGGGTGGGAGTAAGGGATGGGAGTAATGGGTGGGAGTAAGGGGTGGGAGTAAGGGTGGAGTATGGGTGATAGAAAGTGGAGGCGGGGAGGGAAGGGAGCATAAGGAGCATAAGAGAGAAGGGGTGGAGCAGGGTGGGATATGTGATAAGGGTGGGAGTATGGTGAGTAAGGGTGAGGAAGGTGGGGAGTAAGGGAGTATAAGGGATAAGGGAGAGAAGGGGTGGAGGGAGAAGGGGGTGAGTATGGTGGGAGTAAGGGTGGAGAATGATGAGTATATGGGAGGCGGGGTGGGAGTTAGGGGTGAGTAAGGGTGGGAGTAAGGGCAGGATAAGGGGAGTAAGGTGGAGGAGGGATGCAAGGAGGAGGCGTGGAGTGGCGGGGTGGAGGCAGGCAGGTAAAAGAGTAAGGGTAGGGAGTAAGGGTGGAGGAAGGGTGGGATTAAGGGGTGGGATTAAGGGGTCGGAGTAAGGGGTAGGAGTAAGGGGTGGGAGTAAGGGGTGGCAGTAAGGGGTGGCAGTAAGGGGTAGGAGTAAGGGGTGGGAGCAAGGGGTACGAGTAAGAGGGTGGAAGCAAGGGGTGGAAGCAAGGGGTGGGAGTAAGGGGTATGAGTAAGTGGTAGGAGTAAGTGGTAGGAGTAAGGGGTAGAAGTAAGGGGTAGAAGTAAGGGGTAGGAGTAAGGGGTAGAAGTAAGGGGTAGAAGGAAGGGGTGGGAGCAAGGGGTGGGAATAAGGGGTGGGAATAAGGGGTGGGATTAAGGGGTGGGAGTAAGGGGTAGGAGTAAGGGGTAGGAGTGACGAGTAGGAATGTGGGACAAGAGGGAGGGGTAGCAGTGGGGGGTAGGGTTAGGTTACAAACTTCTATTTACTTCATCATCTGTATCCTGCTGGTGATGTTCTCTCTTTAAACAATTTATAAAATAAATAAATAAATGGTCAGGTGTAAATGGTAAGAATTTAACAGAGTAATACTGAGGTATTACAAGAAAGAACTAAAAACTGTCCACTGTGTGTATCAACATTTTATAAAAGTATTTGTGAAGCTGTAAAATACTTAGATATAAACTTTTAATTCAACTCTGTAATAAAAATAATTGCAATAATGAATCTAAACAATAAATGAACTGAGTGAAAAAAATCTACAAAATACTAAAAATATAAAAAAGAAGAATTACAGTAAAACCTGAATCATTGTAATAAACATTATTAAACTTTCGTTGTTATGACCTAAAACAAACAAGGAAGACTCGTCTAGATTTTCGCTCTGTGAATTAACTCCTTGGATCGCTTTTGGGCAAGAGGGGAGTTACTCCGACGTATTCCGTGAAAATATTCCCAACTGTCCATAGAATCCGTTACAGTTTCCTTTATAGTAAGTGACTCACAAATGATTAATATTCCCATTCACCAATACTTTATTATATCAGAGAACAGTGCAGAGATAAGCTGGCCAATGAGCGATGGTCAAAGATAATACAGATTTAATACTGGATTGATAAGTACAGCTATAGTGATTTGTTTCATGTTGCAGTAATAATAAACTTTATCAAATGTTATAACTACCAAAGTGTTATTTTCGTGATCGATACCCTGCTGCCAGGATTATAACATCGTTTAAAAGTTCAGTAAAAATATCATGCAGATTAAAACCTAACCTAGTGTATCGTAACCTAACTTAGCCTTTCCTAAGCTAACTTAGACTATCCTAAACTAGCCTAACCTATCTTAATCACACCAAACCTAACCTATCCTAAATTTATATATCATCAACAGATTTATAGATATGTTGGAGAAATAATTATCAAAAGTTTGTTGTCTCTGCAAATGTATTTTAAAAAAAAAAATGAAATTAAAACTTTCTAGAGAACTCAATTGTGTCATGAGCGTTGCGGCTTGGTTCGGTTAGGTAACATTAGGTTAGGTTAGATAAGGTAAGGTAAGATTAGGTAAGGTGAGGTAGTGTTAGGGTTAAATACATTTTACTAATTTTGCATCAAAATAATCACGACTGAAGGTATCGGATAAAAAACCTCTGAATATAATTCTTTTTCTGAGAAAAAAATTTCTTTACCACTTATTTTTTGCCCCACTTTCTTTATTAAGTTTGATGAACTTAGATTAGGTTAGGTATTATTTAACTCTGAGTCATGGGTACTTATTGGATACTTGGCAGAATAACTTGTTATAACTTGGTCCTAACAAAGGCGGAGTCTAAGCAAAAATGTTCACTTGACCTCATATTTGAATTTCATTACTGAAGGATATTTACAGCTATACCACATTAATAAGGTCTATCTGCAAGTTTATTCAGTCATAAAAAAAAATATACCCTAAATGTGGACAATAAAAATCTTCTATTTTGGTACAAATTACTTGAAAAGTTGTAAGAAGACAAAAGCTGCATCTCTTCCATAAAGCGAGAAATAGAACAGCCAAGCCTCTTCTTGTCGTAAAAAAAAACTAATATTGTATTTTAGTATGTTGATGTACAAACCATTTTCTTCATTATTCTATGATAAAACAAGTCTAACAAGCATTATTAAAACATATATTATTAATTTTTTTTCATGCAATCCGGAAATAGCGACTACTATATCCAGGTTGATCGTGTTGAGGTCCTGTAAGTTACAGGCTAGATTACGAGCTCACTTACGGAGTTCGATGCCAAATATTTGTTTTGAGAATCCCGATCGGAGACTGTAAGTCCAGTTACTTAGTAAACAAGTAGATACAGTGAAATAAACTGCTGTACCTAAATATTATGTAACTCAAAATATATTCCCAAAACAGTACGTTTACAGATGAAAATAAAAAAAAAGCATAAATAATACAAACAAAATCAATTAATATGTTTTTTATTACAGTATTTTTAAATATCAGAAGCGTAGGTTCAGCGCTTCTTTTGTGTCTTTTTCCCGGTGAAGATGTAGTCTCCCCATGGCAGGTACTGGTCCTTTTGTACACGGCAGAAAGTGGTAGTTTCCTTCTTCTTCTTGTTGTTTTGGGTCTTGTTGTTTTGGGTCTTAGTGTGTTTTGTGGTCTGCAGTTTGTTAGATCAGGGGCCCTTCTCCTTCATCTGGCAAGGCTTCACCTCCACCTTAGTCACCTTCGATACAGTGCATCGGAACACCATTGTGATGTACTGACACTAACAGCTCTCTCACTGAGGTCAAATCAAAATTTGACCATACAGAAAGAATTACGGTTTAATAAGGTTGGAATTTAAAGAAATTGACAACAAAATAAAGCTCTGTTTATCACTATAGTAAAGAGGGATGGTGTTTGTAAAGATGATGGATGGTGTTATAATATGTAGTGATGATGGATGGTGTTATATGTAGTGATGAAGGATGGCGTTATATTGTAATAATGATGGATGGTGTTATATGTAGTGATGATAAGAGGGTAATATATGTAGTGATGATGGATGGTGTTATATATATATATTGATGATGCATGATGTTATATGTAGTGATGATGGTTGGTGTTATATGTAGTGATGCTGGATGGTGTTATATGTAGTGATGACGGATAGAGTTATATGTATTGATGATGGATGATGTTATATGTAGTGATGATGGGTGGTGTTATATGTAGTGATGTTGGATGGTGTTATATGTAGTGATGATGGATGATATTATATGTAGTGATGATAGGATGGTTCTATATGTAGTGATGATGGATGGTGTTATATGTAGTGATGATGGATGATGTTATATGTAGTGATGATAGGTTGGGTTTATATGTAGTGATGATGGATGGTGTTATATGTAGTGATGATGGATGGAGTTATATGTAGTGATGATGGATGATGTTATATGTAGTGATAATGGTTGGTGTTATATGTAATGATGTCGGATGGTGTTATATGTCGTGATGGATGGTTCTATATGTGGTGATGGTGGATGGTGTTATATGTAGTGATGATGGATCGTGTTATATGTAGTGATGATGGATAGTATTATATGTAGTGATGATGATGGATGGTGTTATAAGTAGTGATGATGGATGTTATATGTAGTGATGAAGGATGGTGTTAGTGAAGATTGTGAAGTGAGATGTAGTGAAGATTGTGAAGTGAGATGTAGTGAGATTGTGAAGTCAGATGTGGTGAAGATTGTGAAGTGAGATGAAGTGAAGATTGTGAAGTGAGATGTAGTGAAGATTGTGAAGTGAGATGTAATGAAGATTGTGAAGTGAGATGTAGTGAAGATTGTGAAGTGAGATGTAGTGAAGATTGTAAAGTGAGATGTAGTGAAGATTGTGAAGTGAGATGTAGTGAAGATTGTGAAGTGAGATGTAGTGAAGATTGTGAAGTGAGATCACTTGGTGAGTTATCAGAGTGGGGATGTGTGGGTGTGGAAGTGGATGTGGTGAAGATTGTGGGGAGAGTGAGGATGTGGTAAAGATTGTGAGAGTGGGGATGTGTGGTGAAAGTTGTGAGTGAGATGTGGTGAAGATTGTGAGTGAGGATGTGGTGAAGATTGTGGAGTGAGATGTGGTGGAAGATTGTGAGTGAGATGTGGTGAGAGATGTGAAGTGGGGATGTAGTGAAGGGTGTGAAGTGAGGATGTGTGGTGAGAAGGGTTGTAGGAGTGAGATGGAAATTGAAGGTGTGTAGTGAGATGTAGTGAAGATTGTGAAGTGAGAGGTAGTGAAGATTGTGAAGTGAGATGTAGTAAAGATTGTGAAGTGAGATGCAGTGAAGATTGTGAAGTGAGATGTAGTGCAGATTGTGAAGTGAGATGTAGTGAAGATTGTGAAGTGAGATGTAGTAAAGATTGTGAAGTGAGATATGGTGAAGATTGTGAAGTGAGATGTAGTGAAAGATTGTGAAGTGAGATGTAGTGAAGATTGTGAAGTGACATGTATTGAAGATTGTGAAGTGAGATGTAGTGAAGATTGTGAAGTGAGATGTAGTGAAGTTTGTGAAGTGGGATGTAGTGAAGATTGTGAAGTGAGATGTAGTGAAGATTGTGAAGTGGGATGTAGTGAAGATTGTGAAGTGAGACGTAGTGAAGATTGTGAAGTGAGATGTAATGAAGATTGTGAAGTGATATATCGTGAAGATTGTGAAGTGAGATGTAGTGAAGATTGTGAAGTGAGATGTAGTGAAGATTGTGAAGTGAGATGTAGTGAAGATTGTGAATTGAGAAGTAGTGAAGATTGTGAAGTGGGATGTAGTGAAGATTGTGACGTGAGATGTAGTGAAGATTGTGAAGTGAGATGTAGTGAAGACTGTGAAGTGAGATGTAGTGAAGATTGTGAAGTGAGATGTAGTGAAGATTGTGAAGTGAGATGTAGTGAAGATTGTGAAGTGAGATGTAGTGAAGATTGTGAAGTAAGATGTGGTAAAGATTGTGAAGTGAGATGTGGTGAAGATTGTGAAGTGAGATTTGGTGCAGATTGTGAAGTGAGATGTGGTGAAGATTGTGAAGTGAGATATGGTGAAGATTGTGAAGTGAGATGTAGTGAAGATGTGAAGTGAGATGTAGTGAAGATTGTGAAGTGAGATGTAGTGAAGGTTGTGAAGTGAGATGTAGTGAAGATTGTGTAGTGAGATGTAGTGAAGACTGTGAAGTGAGATGTAGTGAAGATTGTGAAGTGAGATGTAGTGAAGATTGTGAAGTGAGATGTAGTGAAGATTGTGAAGTGAAATGTAGTGAAGATTGTGAGGTGAGATGTAGTAAAGATTGTGAGGTGAACATAAGAACATAAGAACATAAGAAAGTGGGATACTGCAGGAGGCCGACTGGCCCATGCAGGGCAGATCCCTTTCACACCCATCCCAGCACTTCCATGTGCCTATCCAACTTCGTCTTGAAGCTCCCTAGCGTCCCCGATCCTACTATAGCACTCGGTAGCCTATTCCATATATCCACAACTCTATTACCAAACCAGTGCTTGCCTATATCCTTTCTGAATCGGAATTTATCTAACTTAAAGCCATTTGTTCTAGTTATTTCGTTATTACTGGGCTTCAGAACATCTTCCATTTTACCCTTGTTAATCCCACTTACCCACTTGTACACCTCTATCATATCTCCCCTAACTCTACGCCTCTGTAATGAATGTAAGCCTAAGCTTTTCAGTCTTTCTTCATATGGAAGGTTTCTAATATTATGGATCATTTTTGTCATTCTTCTTTGTACTCTCTCCAAAGAATCTATGTCCATTCTATAATAAGGACACCAGAACTGAACAGCATAATCCATGTGTGGCCTCACTAATGCTAGGTAAAGTTTCAAGATAACGTCAGCAGTTCTGTTACTCACAGACCTAAATATGAACCCAAGAATCCTGTTTGCCTTGTTGCAAACGCTAATACATTGTTTTCTAGGTTTCAAGTCGTTGCTAACAAATACACCTTGATTTTTCTCACAAACTGAGTTTTCTATTTCCGTGTTACCTAGTTTATACTTAACGTTTGTATTCGTCTTCCCTATCTGTAGTACCTTGCATTTATCACTATTAAAATTCATTTGCCAGTCTACTGACCACTCATGTAAGGTATCTAGATCTCTTTGAAGGTGTTCAAAGTCACTGTCTGAATTTATCCCTCTCCCCATTTTGGTATCATCTGCAAATTTACTAATCCTACTAGTTATGCCTAAATCAAGATCATTAATGAATATAACAAACAGCAGAGGGCCTAATACAGATCCCTGGGGAACTCCGCTTTTGAC
>NW_024724587.1:0-5853 GCF_018991925.1 Homarus americanus
GAGTGGATGTATAAAAATCGGAAAATAGATGATATATTAAAGAAATATAGAAATTTTTCATCTAGAATATAACTATGTATGTATATAACTGATTATATGAAATATTAGGGATTTATGTGAGACCTGAGAGGGACATTCCTGGATTGGGGTGGGGATGACTTATGTCACTTCATCCCTTTGAGATGTACTAATGTTTTTTGTATCTCAATAAACGTATCAATCAATCTGTACCTAGACATGCAGACTAGATTTTTCTGATGGCTTGTGATGAGTTAGGAACGATTTAGACCTTCAATCCTATCATAAATAACTAGTTTTCTCAGTCACGTGATGTTTTAGCAACTTTAACCCTTATTTTGTAGAGTTTTGGTCCCAATTTATTTAAAAATATAATTAACATCGTGAATTTAAGCGTTTTCCTTACCCATTGATCTGCCATCTTATGAAAAAAAGTCCAAGGTTGTGCTGTTGAAGGTTTGAGTTAGGGGAATGTTGAAGTCAGGCGGACAAGGAATCGGATGCAAGGTTTACCTGTCGTTTGAGTTTTGTTTTTCGTTTCGTTCAGATACGCTGTGGGAAGGTGAGAGATAGTGTGTGCTTTATAGCTTGGGGCCTAAAATTTTTTCTTCAACTGATGATTTCTCGGAATTCTCGGAGGAGGTGTGGTAGTGATGGCCGGTCAGTGCGGCGCTTGGTCATGGCCTTCTTGGCGAGTTTTGTGACCTCTGGATGGTCCCCTGGGGCCTCCTTGATCAATTCCATCAGGACAAACCCGAAAGAATATGTATCTGAATTCTTGGTGGTCCTAAACCCACGGCAGACTTCAGGGGCCATCCAGGGGAAGTCCTCGTGTAGGCAATCAGCGCTGACTTTACAAGACTTACCGATCTCACAGGCCAGACCGAGGTCAATGAGGCTGACCTCTGGCCGGGATGAGGGCCCTTGGATCATTATGTTATCCTCCTTGATGTCATTGTGTGCTAGACCTTTCGTGTTCATCTCAAGGATTTTCTCACCAAGGAGGAGCCCCAGTTGTATAAGGTCATATTGGCAGATCAGGTTATCTTCAGAGAGAAGGTGGTTGAGTGTGAGCTTACCCCTGAAGGACTGGAGGATCGCTGGAGGTTTTGGACAGTACCCAAGTACCTTAGGAATCCCCCCAGCACCATCGAGGGCATACATCTTGGCAGCCTCATCCTTGAAGAATTTTTTGGCTGATGGTGACACTGCCTTTTTCAAAACAGCTACATCATTTCCCCACTTGACAAGGTAAGCAATTGCGTGCGCTCCCTCCCCAAGAATTTCCGCGCCGTCTTGTAGGAGGTCAGTCACGTCCTCAGGGACAAGCTCACACACCCAATCTTGGAAGTTTTCTGTTTTTCGGCAAGCCATTTTTAATTATCTGTATCGACTCAGCCTTCTCCAGGACATCAAATTATTATTTGGGGGTTAGATGCGTTTTTGAGGCGCTGAAGTGATAGTTGTTGTGCAATGAAGTGAAGAGGTGCCTTATAGTGTAGTGAAGAGGTGCCTCATAGTGTAGTGAAGATGTGTAGTGAAGATGTGCCTCATAGTGTAGTGAAGTAGGCGTAGTGAAGATGTGCCTGATAGTGTAGTGAAGAGGTGCCTAAAAGTGTAGTGAAGATGTGTAGTGAAGATGTGCCTGATAGTGTAGTGAAGTAGTTGTAGTGAAGATGTGCCTGATAGTGTAGTGAAGTAGTTGTAGTGGTGATGTGCCTGATAGTGTAGTGAAGTAGTTGTAGTGAAGATGTGCCTGATAGTGTAGTGAAGTAGTTGTAGTGAAGATGTGCCTGATAGTGTAGTGAAGTAGTTGTAGTGAAGATGTGCCTGATAGTGTAGTGAAGTAGTTGTAGTGAAGATGTGCCTGATAGTGTAGTGAAGTAGTTGTAGTGAAGATGTGCCTGATAGTGTAGTGAAGTAGTTGTAGTGAAGATGTGCCTGATAGTGTAGTGAAGTAGTTGTAGTGAAGATGTGCTTGATAGTGTAGTGAAGTAGTTGTAGTGAAGATGTGCCTCATAGTGTAGTGAAGATGTGCCTAATAATGTTTTTTTTTTTTTTACGGGGATTAGCCCACCAGGACACAGGTCACTGACCCACATCAGGGCCTGGGGGGCGAAAATGTAATAATGATAATAATAATAATAATAATAATAATAATAATAATAATAATAATAATAATAATAATAATATTAATAATAAAGAACTATAAATACAAAAATGAACAAAAAAGATCAAAAGTGAGAAACAATATATGTATGTTGTATTGTCAAAGTAAGAGAAACAACTGAGACCCTGCAATTGTGTGAAAATGAAGAAGAAAGTCAGATTATCAACCTAGGACTTGGTCACATATGGCAGCAGGGTCTACCATTAGACAACACATTATGCTGCCAATATCTTCCCAGGCGGTAGTACCTCCCTGTTTGGTAACTGCCTACTACCTACTACCTGTAATGAAGTAGTTGTAGTGAAGATGTGCCTAATACACCTTTTCACATATCCGTCGAGACATTGTTTCATAACTATTTGACAAATTTCATAACCGAATGACACAACACATATCGAATGACAATCTAAAATAACTGTTGGTGGTCTGTCATTCTCCAATTGTTACATTCTCAAACTCTATGTAGACTGTCGGTTTATTGTTCACGGCTGTCAACTTCATAACTTACGTCAATTACTTCTGTCAGCATGAACCAACAGTTATTTTAGAGTGTCATTCGATATGTGTTCTGTCATTCGGTTATGGAACAATGTCTCGACGGATATGATGAAAAGGTGTATTTTCATTATTTCGTCACTATTTCATCTCTTATCGTCATTTATCGTGACATCGTACTATTTCGTCACTTATCGTACTATTTCGTCACTTATCGTCAGTATTTCGTCCTTTATCATCAAATATCGTCACTATTTCGTCACATATCATCAATAATCGTAACTAATCGCCACTATATCGTCACATATCATCAATTATCGTCACTAATCGCCACTTTTCGTCACTTATCAATTATCGTCACTATTTCGTCACCACTCGTCACTTTTTCGTCACTTAGGGATACTTTTAGAAACGTATGGAAAATATCTTATCTCTTTTTGAATGATGGTGTGTGTGTGTGTGTGATAGGCAGAGAAAGAGAGTGAGAGAGAGTTCTTCTTCTTCTTCTTCTTCTTCTTCTTCTTCTTCTTCTTCTTCTTCTTCTTCTTCTTCGCCTCCTCCTCCTCCTCCTTAACCCCTCCTCTCTTCTCTGGTAACCCCTCCTCCGCCTCCTCGACAAATCCGTTTTCTCTAATAAATTAATTGAGGAACAAAGAAAACGTTTATTTATGGGTAACTACAGTATACACCCCTACAGTATACACCCCGACAGTATACACCCCTACAGTATACACCCCTACAGTCTACACCACTACAGTATACACCCCTACAGTATACACCACTACAGTATACACCACTACAGTATACACCACTACAGTATACACCCCTACAGTATACACCACTACAGTAGCACCCCTACAGTATACACCCCTACAGTATACACCCCGACAGTATACACCCCTACAGTATACACCCCTACAGTCTACACCACTACAGTATACACCCCTACAGTATACACCACTACAGTATACACCACTACAGTATACACCACTACAGTATACACCCCTACAGTATACACCACTACAGTATACACACCCCTACAGTATACACCACTAGAGTATACACCACTACAGTATACACCCTACAGTATACACCCCTACAGTATACACCACTACGAGTATACACCACTACGAGTATACACCCCTACAGTATACACCCCTACAGTATACACCCCTACAGTATACACCACTACAGTATACACCACTACAGTATACACCCCTACAGTATACACCACTACAGTATACACCACTACAGTATACACCCCTACAGTATACACCCCTACAGTAATACACCCCTACAGTATACACCCCTACAGTATACACCCCTACAGTAATACACCCCTACAGTATACACCCCTACAGTATACACCACTACAGTATACACCACTACAGTATACACCCCTACAGTATACACCACTACAGTATACACCCCTACAGTATACACCACTACACAGTATACACCTACAGTATACACCACTACAGTATACACCACTACAGTATACACCCCTACAGTATACACCCCTACAGTATACACCCCTACAGTATACACCACTACAGTATACACCACTACAGTATATACACCACTACAGTATACACCCCTACAGTATACACCACTACAGTATACACCCCTACAGTATACACCCCTACAGTATACACCCCTACAGTATACACCCCTACAGTATACACCACTACAGTATACACCACTACAGTATACACCCCTACAGTATACACCCATACAGTATACACCACTACAGTATACACCACTACAGTATACACCACTACAGTATACACCACTACAGTATACACCACTACAGTATACACCCCTACAGTATACACCCCTACAGTATACACCCCTACAGCATACACCCCTACAGTATACACCCCTACAGTATACACCACTACAGTATACACCACTACAGTATACACCACTACAGTATACACCACTACAGTATACACCCCTACAGTATACACCCCTACAGTATACACCCCTACAGTATACACCACTACAGTATACACCACTACAGTAATTACTTTGCTCAATGACCCAGCCAAACCTAGTTAAATGACCTTGTTCTTGTGTAGTGGTGGTAGTGGTAGTAGTGGTGGTAGTGGTGGTGTAGTGGTGGTGGTGGTAGTGGTAGTAGTGGTGGTAGTAGTGGTGGTAGTGGTGGTAGTGGTGGTAGTAGTGGTAGTGGTGGTAGTGGTGGTAGTGGTGGTAGTGGTGGTGGTAGTGGTGGTAGTAGTGGCAGGTTTGAAAACAATCATAATTTAAAAACAAATCAATTTATTTGATTTAAATCGGATTTTTTATTTAAATCGGATTTTTTATAGTTTTTTACTAATTGCATCAAAATATTATTTTTAAACCATAAAATATTATTTTTCAACCAAAGTTTATTCAGGATAATAAACAGAAACTTGGCATTAAGATATTTATGCAGTAGATGTACCAATGGGATGTAACACAATAATATTCTTATTTTGTAAAAGAAATAATACTGGTAACAAGTTTATTTTGTTACATTTGTAGGATTATAGTGTATTAAGAATTACCGGTAATAACTTCAAGTCAACACAATATTCTCATTCTGTAAACAACAAATATAGTTCAAAACATTTAAATTAGCTTAGTTGAACATTGAAATGCTTATGTACTGTGACAAGCTTAGATGCCTTTTCCTGTCCTAGGCGATTTCTTACCATTGAGTACAAATCCATATGTGGAAAAAATTCTCTCGACCCCTGCTGATGATGCAACAGCTGTAAATAATTGCCTAGGAACATCCATTGCATTTTCTGTCATATCATTGGCCAAATACTGCCACCAAGCAAGGGGTGAGAGAGATTTTACAACATCTTTACCAAAATAGACCTCTTTAAATGGTGCACTTCTTCCATGGAAGGACATTAATGTTGAAAGGAAATGTGGAAGAGACTCGCACACATACTGTTCTGCAATGTCTCGCTGCTCAGGAGTCAGATGTCTGCCCTGATACCTTGGATCTCTCACATTAGCCAGAAAATGGGCAGGTGTCAATGCTACTTTGATTCTTTTTTCAAAATTATCCATATCCTTTTTATCTGTTAAATACTCCTTAATATCAGTTTTCAGTTATCCATATTTCTACAGCATCACTTAATAGGGTTATGTTCTCTCTGGACACAGTCCAA
>NW_024724588.1:0-60167 GCF_018991925.1 Homarus americanus
CTCCCCCACTACCTCCTGCCCTCTCAAACACTCTTACACTACCTCCTTCCCTTTCTGCTTCCCTGGCCCACTCTTCTAGGCCCATCTATCTACCACTGAGCACTATGTCCTTCCACACATCACTATCGACCATACTAAACCACTAGCAACAGTCTACCACACAATCTACCACCATCACAAGTCTTCCTGCCACCATTCATTAGTCATTAGAAAATTTGACCATTATCCCCTGACGACTTCTTTACCCTACCACCCACTGTGTGTGTGTGTGTGTGTGTGTGTGTGTGTGTGTGTGTGTGTGTGTGTGTGTGTGTGTGTGTGTGTGTGTGTGTGTGTGTGTGTGTTCAGCAGACCACTACGACCGTGGGCGGCCGCTATGTATGTGTGCCCGTCAGTGTGAATGGTGCGGGCTCCCCTTCAGACCCAGACAAGATGTGCGGGTGGTCCTGCTGCTCGGGGTGGTAGTAGGACAGGGAGGAGGGTGCTGGAGGGACGGGAGGCAGACAGGGGAAGGAGCCAGTGGAGCAGAAAGGGTGACAGGTTGAATGTACCTGTAAGGAAGGCATGAACGGAGGGAAGAAGGACAGTAGAACAGGAGGTCGTGGCAAGATACCAGTAGAACCGGCAGGAGGGTACCGGCAGGGAAGGGTACCAACATAAGCTACAGGAGGAGGATACCAGTAGAACCGGCAGGAGAGGGTACCAGTAGAACCGGCAGGAGGAGGGTACCAGAAGGACGGGTAAAGAGACAGGGGGAGGGTGCCGGAAAGAATGGAAGAAGTCAAGAGGAAGCTGAAATGAGAGTTTCTTGTCCCCCAAGGGGTCGAGCTCTCACGCCCTTCATCTGTTAGTGTTTGGTAGAGGGCGAGTTTACCCCCTGGGGTGGTGGAGAAGGTGAGGCGCTCTTTTGTTTAACAGGTTCACGCCTTGTGGAGGTTTACCAGTCACAAATACAGGTACGATGTTCTTCAGTACTTAACAGTAACTTATATGCGTTGCCTTGACCCACGTCCAGTAACATGTGCTGCAGAAGTAAACAACAGACGCGTGTAGCTCACAGACAGATGAGTAACACTAAAAGCTTCGTCTTCTTCGTATAGGAGTTACTATATACTTCCTGTATACCTTCCAGACGTGACAAACAAAAATTAATATAAAACATTAAATTGTAAAATATATGTAATTTACGAATGTTTCCATAATACAGATGATTTTTAAGTGAATTTACAAGACACAACTTTAAATGATCTTAAAATAAAAGTCAAAATTCATTGGTGTGGTGTACATACAGTAATGACGGTCCATGGTACTGAGTGCATAGTGCAGATACAGTCCACTGAACACAAAACCTCGGTACACAAGGTGGCAGTTTAGCCGGTATTGCACTCTACCGGCTTCCCGTCTCCAAATTAACCACAACAATAAGGATGGTGATAACAAGTTTCTAATCACAAAAACAGGCCACAACAATAAGGATGATAATATACTAAATCTTCTTACACTTAATGCGGATTTACATCCGTCTAAGAGATTACAGAACTAGTTGTGTCCACCTGGCGTCTATATTTTACATTCACAAAATATCAAATGACGATATTGTAGTATTTGTAAATGTCCTCTTGTTCAGTTTTGGAAGAGGCTTCAACAGCTACGACTATATAACCTGTAGTAGTAGTAGTAGTAGTATAAGTAGCTATAGCGCAGGAGGTGGGCGCCTCGAACTGGTTAACTACGTTACTGATAAGGGCAAATGGTTTCAGTCTCAATAAACAAGAATTTACAGATGCCATTGCTTTAAGGTACGGTTGGCCAGTAGAAGGTTTGCCCTCCCAATGCGTGTGTGGCTCTTCCTATGACGTCGATCACGCCATGGTGTGCAAGAAAGGGGGCTTCATATGCATGAGGCATGACGAAGTAAGGGATCTCACAGCAAATATGTTGAAGGAAATCTGCCGGGATGTCATGGTAGAACCGACCCTCCTTCCTTTGGACGGTGAGATCTTCCAACAAAGGACTTCAAACACATCTAACGAAGCCCGTGTTGACGTCAGTGCTCGAGGATTCTGGACGCGGGGACAGCGAGCTTTCTTCGACATCAGGATTTTTTGTCCCATGGCCGCATGTCACCGTAACCTAGCTCTCGATGCTGCACATAGGAGGAACGAGAACGACAAGATAAGGGCATATGGGGAGAGAATTCAAGACGTTGATCAAGGCAGCTTCACTCCTCTAGTGTTCACAACCTCTGGTGGGATGGGACCAAGTGCAAGATGTTTCTACGCCAGACTCGCGGAGGTGATCTCCGAACAGAATCAGCAGCTCAGAAGTTATGTTACAGCCTGGATGAGATGTCGACTGTCTTTTTCTCTCCTTCGGTCGGCTTTGCTCTACCTCAGGGGAACGAGAGCTTCTGCCCCAATGCCGACAACTGCTGCAGATATTGACTATGAGGCTACAGTCACTGAATGCCGCATAGATCTGCGGCTCAACTAATTCAACTAATAGCTACTTATGTATTAGGATATTTAATATTTAGGTAATAAAATGGCGGCGAAGGTATGGCTATTGGGGGAGGCTGGAGGCCAACTTTTGGAGAAAAAAAAAAGTAGTAGTAGTAGTGGCAAGTCCTTCCTCTTTGTACACCCAAAATACTACAACTGGGCGAACAAGATGGTCAACGGAAATGAGGTCAAAACCATAAATGGTGGCCAAAGATACTGGGGTGCGGTAATTGGACCATATGACTTCAAGACCGAGTATGTAACAGGAAAGGTAAATGAGTGGGTGAAGTAAATCTCAGCTCTGTCTGATATTACTAACACTGAATCACATGCGGCATTTGCAGCATTCACCCATGGAGTCAAACATAGCTGGAATTACCTAATGCGCACTATCCCCAATATCGGACTCCTCCTCCACCCTTTGGAAGAAGCCAGCAGGATCGCTTAACCCCAACTGAAAGGTCACTCTTTGCTCTACCACCGGAACTGGGAGGATTGGGACTTATTAATCCAGAGGAGCTTGCTGCCATTCAACATCAGAACTCCATCAAGCTCACGGCCGCCCTCACTAATTAGTTAAAAATGAGTAACTCCAATGAGTAGCTCAAAATGTAGTAAGTTAGATAGACACCAACGAATTGCACAAGAATTGACGTTCCATTACGATAGAGCGGCAACACACCCAATGTGATAAACTTCAACAACCGAAGCAACAACTGGCAGTAAATTGAGGAAAAAAGTAGCAGTAGAGGAGGAGGTGGGCGCCTCAAATGGCTCATAACGTTAATCACTTTACTCTTGTAAAAGGCTTCAACCTTAACAAACAAGAATTGAGGCGTGTAAGACCAGAGTAGACAAAGCGCCACTATGGTAAAAAATCGAGATTTATTCACAAAAGGATAGTATCAATATGGATGATTTTGCTATTAAATAAAACTACCCATGAGTCATTACGTGCGGGGCTGGTGGTGATGGTGGCGGGCGGCAGATTACAGAGAGGAAAGCGTCTGAGAACTCTTTTTTTTTCTGTCGCTTTGTCCATTCTGATCGTACGCGCCCCAATTTACAGACGCCATTGCTCTAATGTATGGTAAGTAGAAGGTATGCACACCTAATGTGAGTGTGGCTCATCCTACGACATCGACCACGCCATGGTGTGCAAGAAGGGGGGCTTCCTGTGCGTGAGGCATGGTGAAGTAAGGAATTTCACAGCGAATTTGTTGAAGGACATTTGCTACAACGTCACGGTGGAACCGACCCTCCTTCCGTTGGACGGTAAGAATCTCCATCACCGAACTTCCAACACAACCAATAAAGCCAGTGTGGACATCAGTGCTCGAGGAATCTGGACGCGGAGACAGCGAGCCATCTTTAACATCAGGGTATTCGATCCCATGGCCGCATGTCACCGTGACCTGTCGCTCGAGACTGCATACAAGAGGAACGAGAACGACAAGAACGAAGAGAGAATTCAGAAAGTGGATCAAGGCAGTTTCACTCCTCTGGCGTTCACAACATCTGGCAGAATGGAACCATGTGCAAGATGTTTCTACCTCCAAACTGGCCGAGGTGTTATCTGAACAGAAGCAGCAGCCCAGAAGTTCCGTTACAGCCTGGTTGAGTTATCGCCTGCCCTACTCTCTACTCAGGTCTGCATTGCTTTGCCTCAGGGGGATAAGACCATCGGTCCCTAGGCTAACGACTGTCGCAGACAGAGTCAGTGAATGCCACATAGATCTGCGGCTTAACTAACTCAGCTAGGGTAGTTACTTTTGCATTAGGAAAGATAGGTAATGGAATGTGTGGAGATGGTATGGCTATAAGTGGATTTTGGACCCATATATTTTTCTACGATCTCCTGTGAGTTAATTCCTTCAGGGAAGGTGTGGGGGTGTGGGAGGGTGTTGTTGAGTACAGCAGGACCAGTACTATCTCCTCTTGGCTATAAGAGAAGAAGGCCAGGCAACACTTTCCTCAATGAAAGACAAAACTTCACTTTAAAAGAACAAATACAGTACTGTAAATATGAAGAACAAGTGATGGCAGGTCAGTCACCTGTGAAGTTTGTTTAATTTATCCAGCTGGCGCGGCTCTCTTAGTCGTGTGTCTAAGTTAACTTATTATTACTTGTATTACCTGTATGATGACTCACAGGTAGAGTATTACCTGTGTGGTAATTAACAGGTAAATTAATATTACCTGTATGATGACTCAGTGGTGCAGTAATAACAAGACAGGTGAGCGGTGTCTTAAGACTCGGGCAGGCAATGTTAAGGTCCAGCAGCACCTGAGACTGTATGGTGGTCAGTTAGGGACATGTGAGGAGCGGTCGTTACAGCGGTTGTAACAGAGGCTGTGAAGGCGATCGTTACGGTGGTCGTTACTGTCATTACAGCGATCGTTACAGCGGTTATCAAAGCGGTTGTTACTGTCACTACAGGGGTCGTTAGAGCGGTTATTAAAGCTATCGTTAGAAAGGTCGTATCACCGACCGTTACAGAGAATGTTAGAGCGCTTGTTACAGCTATCGTTACTTAGGTTGTAGCTATTGTTCCTGCGGTACTTAAAACAGGGTTTTGCAGCGGTCGCTTATGGGGCAATGAGAACATTATTTAGGGAGTGGTTACCGCGGTCGTTAAAGCTTTTCTTACAGTGGTCGTTACGGATTCACTTACAATGGTCGTTACGGCTGTCGTTATAGTGATCATTACAGCACTCACTCATTACAGCGGTTGTTACAGCAGTCGTTTCAATGGTCTTTAAGGCAGTCCTTAGGTTACAGCGGTCTTTAAGGCAATCGTTATAGTGGTCTTAAAGTAGCCGTTACAGGGGTAGTTATATTGGTCGTTACAGTGGTCATTTTAGTGGTCATTACAGTGGCCGTTACAGTGGTCGTTACAGTGGTCGTTATATTGGTCGTTTCAGTGGTCATTTTAGTGGTCATAACAGTGGTCGTTACAAGTCGTTAACGAATTTTTTATAGTGATTGTAAACTTGGTCTTCAGTACAGCTATCGTTAGTTTTTTAAGAGGTGTCATTACAATTTGTTGTTTTGGTTGTTACCTCACTCGTTACAAAGATCTTTAGTTACTGTTACAGTTGTCGTTACACTAGTCGTTAGTTACTGTTACAGTTGTCGTTACACTAGTCGTTAGTTACTGTTACAGTTGTCGTTACACTAGTCGTTAGTTACTGTTACAGTTGTCGTTACACTAGTCGTTAGTTACTGTTACAGTTGTCGTTACACTAGTCGTTAGTTACTGTTACAGTTGTCGTTACACTAGTCGTTAGTTACTGTTACAGTTGTGGTTACAGTAGTCGTTAAGGTAACAGCTACGGTTACAGCTTTGCTACAGTTACCGTTTTGAATTAATTTCACATTACAGTTCCTGTTACAGCGGTTGTCATCAGTTTAAAGCGGTAGTAATAGAAGTCACTAACAACGTCGTTTACAACTTTCCAGGGTAGTTATAACGGTCGTTACTACCATGTTTATGGTGCACCAACTTTATCATCGTCCTTACCGTACGAGTAATGAATGCAGCATGTACGATACGTGTATATATATATATATATATATATATATATATATATATATATATATATATATATATATATATATATATATATATATTAATTACAGGAGCATGAATTTAAATGATACAACAAATATGTTAAGGTCAAAAGAAAAAAATCCACCATTATAAACTTGATGATGGTTGTAAAGTTGTTGCTTCACAGAGAAAGTTCATTAATTACTATTATATTACTTCACCTGGTTCATTACTGATGGTCTCCCCTCTTACTCCTGTGCTCCTGCATCTCTCTGTTTGCTCCTCACTGCCCGTCCTCCTTTATGTCTCCTGTTGCTCCTCTCTCGTCTCCTTTGTCTCCTGTTGCTCTCACTACCCGTCCTCCTTTATGTCTCCTGTTGCTCCTCACTACCCCGTCCTCCTTTATGTCTCCTGTTGCTCCTCTACCGCCCTCCTTTATGTCTCCTGTTGCTCCTCACTACCCGTCCTCCTTTATGTCTCCTGTTGCTCCTCACTACCGTCCTCCTTTATGTCTCCTGTTGCTCCTCACCTACCCGTCCTCCTTTATGTCTCCTGTTGCTCCTCACTACCCGTCCTCCTTATGTCTCCTGTTGCTCCTCACTACCCCGCCCTCCTTTATGTCTCTGTTGCTCCTCACTTCGTCCTCCTTTATGTCTCCTGTTGCCTCCTATTACGTCCTCCTTTGTGTCTCCTGTTGCTCCTCTACCCGTCCTCCTTTATGTCTCCTGTTGCTCCCTCACTACCGTCCTCCTTTATGTTCCCCTGTTGCTCCTCCTGCCCGTCCTCCTTTTGTCTCCTGTTGCTCCTCACTACTCGTCCTCCTTTATGTCTCCTGTTGCTCCTCACTGCCCGTCCTCCTTTATGTCTCCTGTTGCTCCTCACTGCCCGTCCTCCTTTATGTCTCCCTGTTGCTCCTCCTGCTCCTCCTTTATGTCTCCTGTTGCTCCTCACTACCCCGTCCTCCTTTATGTCTCCTGTTGCTCCTCACCGTCCTCCTTTATGTCTCCTTCCTCACTACCGTCTCCTTTTGTCCTGTTGCTCCTCCTACCCGTCCTCCTTTATGTCTCCTGTTTGCTCCTCACCCGTCCTCCTTTATGTCTCCTGATGCTCCTCACTACCGTCCTCCTTGTCCTGGCTCCTCACTCCGTCCTCCTTTATGTCTCCTGTTGCTCCTCACTACCGCCTCCTTTATGTCTCCTGATGCTCCTCTCTCTCGTCCTCCTTTATGTCTCCTGTTGCTCCTCACTACCCGTCCTCCTTTATGTCTCCTGTTGCTCCTCACTACCTCGTCCTCCTTTATGTCTCCTGTTGCTCCTCACTACCCTGTCCTCCTTTATGTCTCCTGATGCTCCTCCTACTCGTCCTCCTTTATGTCTCCTGTTGCTCCCTCACTACCCCGTCCTCCTTTCTGTCTCCTGTTGCTCCTCACTACCCGTCTCCTTTGTCTCCTGTTGCTCCTCACTACCCGTCTCCTTTATGTCTCCTGTTGCTCTCACTACCCGTCTCCTTTATGTCTCCTGTTGCTCTCACTGCCCGTCCTCCTTTTGTCTCCTGTTGTCTCACTACCCGTCCTCCTTTATGTCTCCTGTTGCTCCTCACCCCGTCCTCCTTTATGTCTCCTGTTGCTCCTCACTACCCGTCCTCCTTTATGTCTCCTGTTGCCTCCTCGCCATCCCTCCTTTATGTCTCCTGTTGCTCCTACTACCTGCGTCCTCCTTTATGTCTCCCCTTCCTCCTCACTACCCCGTCCTCCTTTTATGTCTCCTGTTGCTCCTCACTACCCGTCCTCCTTATGTCTCTGGTGCTCCTCACTACCCGTCCTCCTTTATGTCTCCTGTTGCTCCTCCCACTACTCGTCCTCCTTTATGTCTCCTGTTGCTCCTCACTACCCGTCCTCCTTTATGTCTCCTGTGCTCCTCACTACCCGTCCTCCTTTATGTCTCCTGTTGCTCACTACGTCCTCCTTTATGTCTCCTTTGCTCCTCCCTACCCGTCCTCCTTTATGTCTCCTGTTGCTCCTCTCCGTCCTCCTTTATGTCTCTGTTGTCTCCTACGTCCTCCTGTCTCTGTTTCCTCCTGCCCGTCCTCCTTTATGTCTCCTGTTGCTCCTCCTCCTCGTCCTCCTTTATGTCTCCTGTTGCTCCTCACTGCCCGTCCTCCTTTATGTCTCTGTTGCTCCTCACTACCCGTCCTCCTTTATGTCTCCTGTTGCTCCTCCTTACCCTCCTCCTTTATGTCTCCTGTTGCTCCTCACCCGTCCTCCTTTATGTCTCTGTTGCTCCTCCCTTCTCGTCTCCCTTTATGTCTCCTGTCTCCTCTACCCCGTCCTCCTTTTCTCCTGTTGCTCCTCACTGCCCGTCCTCCTTTATGTCTCCTGTTGCTCCTCACTACCGTCCTCCTGTTCCTGCTCCTCTGTCCTCCTTTATGTCTCTGTTGCTCCTCTTACCGTCCCTCTTTATGTCTCCTGTTGCTCCTCCTACCCCTTCCCTCCTTTATGTCTCCTGTTGCTCCTCCTACCCCGTCCTCCTTTTATGTCTCCTGTTGCTCCTCACTACTCGTCCTCCTTTATGTCCCTGTTGTCTCACTGCCCGTCCTCCTTTATGTCTCCTGTTGCTCCTCACTACCCGTCCTCCTTTGTCTCCTGTTGCTCCACTTTTTGTCTTCTCTGCCTCCTCCTTTATGTCTCCTTGCTCCTCCTACCCGTCCTCCTTTATGTCTCCTGTTGCTCCTCACTACCGCCCTCCTTTATATGTCTCCTGTTGCTCCTCCTACCCGTCCTCCTTTATCTCCTTGCTCCTCACTACCCGTCTCCTTATGTCTCCTGTTGCCCTCCTGCCCGTCCTCCTTTATGTCTCCTGTTGCTCCTCACTACCGTTCTCCTTTATGTCTCCTGTTGCTCCTCACTACCCGTCCTCCTTTATGTCTCTGTTGCTCCTCACTACCCCGTCTCTTTTATGTTCCTGTTGCTCTCACTGCCGTCCTCCTTTATGTCTCCTGTTGCTCCTCTACCCGTCCTCCTTTATGTCTCCTGTTGTTCCTCCTCTTCGTCTCCTTTATGTCTCCTGTTGCTCCTCACTACCCGTCCTTTCCTTATGTCTCCTGTTGCTCCTCACTGCCAGTCCTCCTTTATGTCTCCTGTTGCTCCCTACTACCTGTCCTCCTTTATGTCTCCTGTTGCTCCTCCTGCCCGTCCTCCTTTATGTCTCCTGTTGCTCCTCCTTTCTCGTCCTCCTTTATGTCTCCTGTTGCTCCTCACTGCCCTCCTCCTCTTTCTCCTGTTGCTCTCCTGCCGTCCTCTATGTCTCCTGTTGCTCCTCTGCCCGTCCTCCTTTATGTCTCCTGTTGCTCCTCACTGCCCGTCCTCCTTTATGTCTCCTGTTGCTCCTCACTACCCGTCTCCCTTTATGTCTCCTCAGTCCTCTGCCCGTCTCCTTTGTGTCTCCTGTTGCTCCTCTCCCTGCCCGTCCTCCTTTATGTCTCCTGTGCTCCTCACTACCCGTCCTCCTTTATTGTCTCTGTTGCTCCTCACCCCTCTTCCTTTATGTCCCTGTTGCTCCCTCTCTACCCGTCCTCCTTTATGTCTCCTGTTGCTCCTCACTGCCCGTCCTCCTTTATGTCTCCTGTTGCTCCTCACTACCCGTCCTCCTTTATGTCTCCTGTTGCTCCTCCTGCCCGTCCTCCTTTATGTCTCCTGTTGCTCCTCACCCCGTCCTCCTTTATGTCTCCTGTTGCTCCTCACTGCCCGTCCTCCTTATGTCTCCTGTTGCTCCTCTGCTCCTCCTTTATGTCTCCTTTGCTCCTCACTACCGTCCTCCTTTATGTCTCCTGTTGCTCCTCCTGCCGTCCTCCTTTATGTCTCCTGTTGCTCCTCACTGCCCGTCTCCTTTATGTCTCCTGTTGCTCCTCCTGCCGTCCTCCTTTATGTCTCCTGTTGCTCCTCCTCCCGTCCTCCTTTATGTCTCTGGCTCCTCGTCCTTATGTCTCCTGTTGCTCCTACTACCCGTCCTCCTTTATGTCTCCTGTTTTGTTTGCTCCTCACTACCCGTCCTCCTTTATGTCTCCTGTTGCTCCTCACTACCCGTCCTCCTTTCATGTCTCCTGTTGCTCCTCACTTCCCGTCCTCCTTTGTCTCCTGTTGCCCTCACTGCCGTCCTCCTTTATGTCTCCTGTTGCTCCTCCTACCCCGTCCTCCTTTGTCTCCTGTTCCTCCTCCCGTCTCCTTTATGTCTCTGTTTTGCTCCTCACTACCCGTCCTCCTTTATGTCTCCTGTTGCTCCTCACTGCCCGTCCTCCTTTATGTCTCCTGTTGCTCCTCACTACCGTCCTCCTTTATGTCTCCTGTTGCTCCTCACTACCCGTCCTCCTTTATGTCTCCTGTTGCTCCTCACTACCCGTCCTCCTTTATGTCTCCTGTTGCTCCTCACTACCCGTCCTCCTTTATGTCTCCTGTTGCTCCTCACTACCCGTCCTCCTTTATGTCTCCTGTTGCTCCTCACTACCTAACAGTGCAGTTATGTCTAGAGTCATTATGCCAAGTTTCACGATTAATAACACCACCAAAGTGAAGGTGGAACGCCTAGGCTTGAACTTTTAGGATAAAGTAAACTAAACTTTTTGTAAAAAAACCAAAAACTGCAAAGTTAGATACCCATTTATAGATCGGTTCTCCTAGATGGAACCAGCAACCCTATGGACAAGAGGCGAGTGTTGTATTCACTCGACAATCGCAACCATATTGATACTTAAATTAGTGTTAAATATATTTCTCAAATTTAACAGGAGTCTCATAATGCTTCACCTCCCCGTTAACTTATCATTTCCAAAATCATAATCCCATGGTTTGAAACTTAATATATGAAGTAACTGAAATTTTAAACATATGCGCATTTATTATGAAATCTAGTGTCTTCTTACTAAATTTTCGAAAATAAACCTTATTATAATTATTATTATTATTATTATTATTATTATTATTATTATTATTATTATTATTATTATTATTATTATTATTATTATTTCACACTGACCCCTGACATAGGTAACAAATATCCTTTATTCAATACGTCACGAATAGAAAAGATAAATTTTAAGAAAGATAAACAACAAAACAAAGAACTAAAAAGATATGTGGCGCCATAAAACAAAAGGTAAATTACCGCACTTTAGAAACAAATGACAATCAGTGTTGGACGCCATGGCGGCCATCACTCACCCGCCCTGAGAAAAAGACACGAGAATATTATCAAGAGGAAATCGGTCTAAGGTGTTTCCCAGTGAAGCGTCACCGCAAGTTCTTCAACCTGTGTTTAAGACGGTGTTAATGTTGTATTCCTGGTCCACACTTAGCTGTTGTAGTGTTCCCTGGTCCACACCTAGCTGTTGTAGTGTTCCCTGGTCCACATTTTAGCTGTTGTAGTGTTCCCTGGTCCACACTTAGCTGTTGTAGTGTCCCTGGCCCACACTTAGCTGTTGTGATGTTCCCTGGCCCACACTTAGCTGATGTAGTGTTCCAGGGCCCACACCTAGCTGTTGTAGTGTTTCTGAATTATCTGTCAAGCGGCTATCACCAATAACAAACACATAGTGGAAGTAGCTGTATAGTGTTCATCTCTCTCTCTCGTTGGTCGTGTAGTGTCTCAGGTGAACATCTCTGTCATGTCTCTGAGCAGATTCTTGGTCGCTCTACTCCACTAAATTAGCTGCAACCCCCTTTTTTATGGTGTGTGTGTGTGTGTGTGTGTGTGTGTGTGTGTGATCATAGAAGACTGCTCACGTGACAACCACCAATGTGTGTGTGCGTGTTTCTTAGTCCTGCTAGAAGGCTGGTCGCCTGACAGCCATCAGTGTGTGTACACTTTCCATTGTACATTAGTGACCCTGTACGTGTATGTGCTCGCGTGTGCCATTGTCCCAGAGCCTCGCGTGCGTGTGTTGATCCATGTGTGTTTGTGGTAGAGTAGGGCGGGTTGGGTGACGCATGAAATGTTTTTGCTGGAGGAACTATTGGAATAAAGAGCTCTGTACGGCTGCTTGTAATACTGTATTTAGTCCAAGAATACTGAAACATTGAGGTTCACGACACAAAGATTCAGGGTAGAGTGAAGCATATTACAGGGATACTGCTGCTGATGGAGAACTTCACCTTTATGAAGAAATTACCGACCTATGTTGTATACTGTCTTTGTTCTATTCTCATGAGGAAGAAAAAATAACAATCGAAGGAAAATGAATGTATATGATAAAAAAAAATCACTTTGTAATTACCATTTTTTTTAAGTTCTTAATATAAAGTGTGAAGTCGTTATGCTGTAGTCAGGTGGACCAAACTTATTCAGGCATGTGCTTATAGTGGTAAGCGTTTGTAAATACAGTTATACATTTTATTTAAGTTTCTTTACTACAATCATCAAGTATTCAGTTATTAAAAGGGGCTGCATTAAATCCATACATTACACCGTAGTTGGAGTTGTTCTCGATACAAGTTTAAGAACCATATATTGTAATTCTCTTTAAATACCTTCACTTTTTGTTTGTTACGAGCCTTACCCCTTTGACACGTGACACACACAGACACAGACACACACACACACATATATATATATATATATATATATATATATATATATATATATATATATATATATATATATATATATATATATATATATATATATATATATAGAGAGAGAGAGAGAGAGAGAGAGAGAGAGAGAGAGAGAGAGAGAGCAATAATCAGTTTGTCTGAATAGATATGACAGAATTAATAGAAGTTTACCTGTGTGGGTCAACCACTTTAGGGTGAAAAAACACCTCCTCCAGAACGGTGTCACCAACATGTTTCACATACCTGGAAAAAGAATAGTTTAATTAAGTAAAAATTAAACAAATTATATATACTGTATATATATATATATATATATATATATACAGTATATATATATATATATATATATATATATATATATATATATATATATATATATATATATATATATATATATATATATATATATATATATATATATATATATATATATATATATATATATATATATATATATATATATATATATATATATATATATATATATTAGGGTGGTCCAAAATATCACATATTTGTATACGTTTTCTCCACAAGGTTTATTTTTGTCCATTAGGTACAAAATGCATCCCAGAAAAAATTGGATCATTTAAAGCATATTTAGAGGTCAATCCAATGTCCTCTTTTTTTCCATTTAGTACGTAATAAGGATTTTTCGGGGCTATATAAACACATTATAAACACATTGTCTTTATTCAGCAAAATATACTATTTAGATTGATAATGAAATAATTGTAGAACTGATGAGATATAAATGAAATAAGTAACTTCATCTGATTAATGGTAACCCTTGTCTGTGTTTCCTGTTTCAACCTGTCATTGTCAGTCCCTATGACTCAATACTTGACTCTTTGCCCTGTCCAAATAGGCAACTAGGCTATATACATTGAAATATACCCAATATAATGTGTTGTGTATATTAAGACTGTATCATGCGGACAAGAAAATTCAGTCCTACACTACAAGTATAATATGCAAAATGGATTGACCTCTAAATGTTAATGAATATGGATAAAATTTTACAGACCTTATCTATGAACCAAATGGACAATTTTAAGGCTTGTGGAGGCAATATATTACTACTTATATTTTTTACCATATAGTTTTGGACCACCCTAATATATATATATATATATATATATATATATATATATATATATATATATATATATATATATATATATATATATATATATATATATATATATATATATATATATATATATATATATATATATATATATATATATATATATATATAATTGCTGATTAGCGATCACTTCTCACAAGCTATAAACTATCATGTAGATTATCAGAATGCATATAAATGAATAGCTTAATACATATCCTGACCTGACCCGACCTAACCTACTTTAGGTATAATTTGGAATCACCTGGAGAGGTCTTGAGATAACTTTACGCTCCAGAAGATGTTTTATGGCAGTTGACGGATTTAATGTGTTGGAGGAAGAGGCGTTTTTCAAGGAACAGATTCTCAAGGATGTTTACATTTAATTTCCTCCAAACTGCAATTGTGAGAAAACTTTAAATCGCTCACTTTAGCAAGACAGACATGAAGGCAACAGTTACACTAATACCAGGAGACGTTGGCGAAAAATAAAACCTCTTGTTTGTTCCTCCACAGAACAGATTCATGAAGCTGGGAAACGAAGTGCAGTCAATATACGGCATATGATCTCCCCGTCCAGTGCTATAAAAATTTTTATGTGTGAGTAAACGAGAGTAATGTTCGCCGTGGGGCTAAGCGTGTGACTGATGCAGACATTGAACATACTGAATTGCATAAACCGTGAAGTGGGAGAACGCAAACAGCAACCGACGAAGTTCACCAACAATGCACCTCTTGCTTTCTGGGTCATAATGGTGCACCAGTCTTCATCTCCAGTCACAAAGCTATATGAACTTCGTCGACATGCTTAGTAACAATAGCTTACACCAACCCACGTGAAGTGCCAAGACTGGTAGTTATTGTTTGTTGAGATATGTGGCGAGTCTGTTAAAGGAACACCATCACAAAAAAGCAGCAGGATCAAAAGTTCAAAACTTAAACATTCGCCTGAAAATTCATGTTTACTGTTTTCTGGGACGTTCATAGTGTTTTCCATTAAGAATTCCTGAAGGCAGAGACGTGAGGAGTTCGCCCCGACATTCAAATGGTTCTCCTCCAGCATGCCATTGCGCGACCTCACACGAGTACTTTACCGACTCCAACAATTCGCCGCACTGTCTTCACTCTCTTGGAACACCCACCATGCAACCCTGGGTCCATCAGATTTCCTCTTATTCATTTTAACTTAAGAATATCATTAAGGACGACGTTTCTCTTCGAAAGTTGAAGTCAAGATAGATGAGGAATTAGTTCTGTCAACAAGACACGGAGTTCTATCGTGAGGGCATCAAGTAACTGTGTGTGGACTGCAGAAATGATTATGTTGAAAAGTAACTATGTCAACCTTCAGAATAAAGTTCATTGTAAGTATCTCTTTTTGTTTCATTGCAATATTTCATCCCTGTTCCAGAGCCATAAATTTAAAGACATTGAATTTGAGCACCCCTTCATTCCCAGATACTCGGCCTTCACTGCCTGTGTTCTCTTATCCCGAGTGAGGGAAACTGTAGTGTACAGATCTCTGGTGAGCCTCGGCTGAACACCGTAACCAATAGTTTACTGACACTGTTGAAAACACGGTTTAAAAAAAATCAAGAAGGAATTTACAGACCTCAGCTGCATATATACAACAACACCGTTGGCTGCTCACACACACAAACACACACACACACACACACACACTGATATACTTTGCATCTTTTCATGAAGGATAGACAAGACAGGATTTTTACTTATATGCTTGTAACTCGTTTACAATAACTGTGACGTTCAAGCATTGTATCATGTTAGGAGCGCGAATTTTAATGTTATACAGTAGACTAAAAAATCCTAGGAAAAATAAAACAAAATAGAAAAAAATATGCACGAAAAGATATCTAGCAACAAAAGTGTTTCGTGTAAAATATGTCATGGAAAAAAAAATATTGTAAAATCAAGCCTCGTGAAAAATATTTCATGCATAAACTTACCCTTTTGGGAGTGGGACCGAAAGAATGCAATGCATAACCAGACTCGTGTGTGTATGTATATATATATATATATATATATATATATATATATATATATATATATATATATATATATATATATATATATATATATATATATATATATATATATATCTCTTTGATAAACTATGGAAAAGTGGGAAACAACGGAGCACCTTTAGCTTTCGTCTTTATTCAAGACATCTTCAGAGGCACTGAATATAACCTTTGTTTATATATATATATATATATATATATATATATATATATATATATATATATATATATATATATATATATATATATATATATATATATATATATATATATATATATATATATATATATATATATATATATATAACAAGGTTTTGAGGTTTTGCGCTGCATTCTTTTGTATTTACAGATTACTTTCCAAAAGATACATTTACTTGAGACTTGCCGTGTTAGAAGATTATTTTGAATAACTGTTAAAGAAAAAGATGAAAATTTAAGTCATCGTATTTTTGAGACGTGTACGAATGAATAGTGCAAAATGCAAGAGGACAGCATGATATATGAGGGATAAGTAAGACAAGGTGTAAGCTTTATGAAGACCAGTGAGGTTCCAGGAGTGAATGGAGTCAC
The DNA here is from genome assembly GCF_018991925.1 of Homarus americanus. Lineage (NCBI taxonomy): Eukaryota > Metazoa > Arthropoda > Malacostraca > Decapoda > Nephropidae > Homarus > Homarus americanus. Next base: position 16,401 of record NW_024724588.1, read on the forward strand.
TGCAGAATTGATAAAGCTGAGAGGTGGAAAACATATAGAATTTTTAACAAGAATTTAGGTTCTGTATGCCAGGGGGAGGAATATCACAGGAATACCAGAGAGCACGTGTACAGTAATTCTCCTGCCTAAAGGGAGAGGTGAAAATTTAATTGCTAAATTGGTAGAAGATGAATTTTCCTAATCATAACATTATAAAGTATATCTAAGAATCTTTATTGAGGAGAAAATTGTTGCAAGGACAGAGGTGTTACGGGTCCAGAGAAGGAAGAAGGATGTGTACGTTATCTGACGTGTGGTGAAGTCTCCTGACAAGGGAAAACAAAACGATTTATGGAATATTGTGATTTGGAAAATATATATGAAAGACTCCAATGAAAAATGATGAGAGAATTATTGAAAATGTATGAGATAAATGAAGAATTAGTGGATACCGAGCCGAGTTAACCATATTACAGTACCATGTTGCTGTAGGTGCGGGAACAATAAGTACTCACGTTGTTTGTACTATCGTGGACAAAAGTTCGCTCCCTGTAGTGAAACTGAGTCACGGGAATGAGTCTCCGAACTGACTTACCCTGATTGTTATCTGGTGCGGGTGTGCTGTGCGGGTCGATACTGCTTCAGTTTGGGAAGGAGCGAACTTTTGTCCACGATAGTACTTGTGTATATATAATGTGAAGGTCAACTTTAATATTATATCTAAAACTCACAGTTCAAAATTCAAAAGAAGAAAAGAAACACACACAAAAATATAATAATAAAGATAATAGAGAAGAAAAAATAATGTAAAAGCAATGCATAAAGAATGAAACATAAAGAAAAAAAATGTGGAATAAAAAGGAGGGAACTACAGAGCTTCCCGGCAGACTGGAGTGACATAAAACACCAAGAATCACAAGAATGTTGCTGGGTGAGGCAGCCACACTCACCCGCGCCTCACTTATGAAAAACAACAACAACCACTGTCAACACTGCTGCCCGACCACCACTATTACACATTCCTAACTTGCTCTTTTTCCCCCGTAACTTAATATTTACTGGTAATAAGAACCATGATTGGCTGACTTAAGGTATAATGCAAAGTTTGGGACCATAATGTTGTTGAAAATATTCTGAAACTCTAAAGTGCATAAATTACGTTTTCTCACACACAGTTACGGGGGCAATCTATAAACATATATAAAACAAAGAAGTATGTCTGTGTGTCCGCACAAGAATCTCGGAAACTATTTTACCGATCTGTAGTGATGATGGATGGTGTTATATGTAGTGATGATGGATGGTGTTATATGTTGTGATGATGGATGATGTTATATGTAGCGATGATGGATGATGTTATATGTAGTGATGATGGATGGTGTTATATGTAGTGATGATGGATGGTGTTATATGTAGTGATGATGGATGGTGTTATATGTTGTGATGATGGATGATGTTATATGTAGTGATGATGGGTGGTGTTATATTTAGTGATGATTAGACAATAAAATAATAACAGTTTAATGCTAAAAAAATATGCTTTGCTGTACCGTTGTAGTGAAAAACATGGTGGAACTTACATACACCGTTAATGAACTATTGATGGAAGAAGAAGTTTTTGGGACTGAACAGTGAGACAATGTGGAGCCTCCCAGAGGTTGGCGTCCTACCGTAGCCTAGTGGATGAGCCTCCCAGAGCTCGGCCATTCTGCTAGCATTTAAATACTTGAATATTTGAGTGAGGGAGTTAATGTTGTCCTCACAGCTCTACTGAGTTACAGTGTTGTCCTCACAGCTCTACTGAGTTACAGTGTTGTCTTCACAGCTCTACTGAGTTACAGTGTTGTCCTCACAGCTCTACTGAGTTACAGTGTTGTCCTCACAGCTCTACTGAGTTACAGTGTTGTCCTCACAGCTCTACTGAGTCATAGTGTTGTCCTCACAGCTCTACAGAGATACAGTGTTGTCCTCACAGCTCTACTGAATTACAGTGTTGTCCTCACAGCTCTACTGAGTTATGGTGTTGTCCACACAACTCTACTGAGTTACAGTGTTGTCCACACAGCTCTACTGAGTTACAGTGTTGTCCTCACAGCTCTACTGAGTTACAGTGTTGTCCTCACAGCTCTACTGAGTTACAGTGTTGTCCTCACAGCTCTACTGAGTTATGGTGTTGTCCTCACGGCTCTAGTGGGTTATGGTGTTGCCCTCACAGTGCCGAGTGAGTGTTGTCCTCACGACTCTCCTGGGTTATGGTGTTGTCCCACGGCCTCTGGGTTACTGGGGTTAATCCTCATGGCTCTGTGTTATGGTGTTGTCCTCACAGCCTACTGGGTTATGGTGTTGTCCTCATGGCTCTACTGGGTTATGGTGTTGTCCTCACGGCTCCTGGGTTATGGTGTTGTCCCCAGCTCTGGGTTATGGTGTTGTCCTCATGGCTCTACTGGGTTATGGTGTTGTCCCCATGGCTCTCACTGTTTATGGTGTTATCCTCATGGCTCTACTGGGTTATGGTGTTGTCCTCCACCTCAGCTCTACTGGGTTATGGTGTTGTCCCTCATGGCTCTACTGGGTTATGGTTGTCCTCATGGCTCTACTGTGTTGACTGTGTTATGGTGTTGTCCTCATGACTCTACTGGGTTATGGTGTTATCCTCATGGCTCTACTGTGTTATGGTGTTGTCCTCCTGTGTTATGGTGTTGTCCCTGTGTCTATGGCTCTACTGTGTTATGGTGTTATCTCATGGCTCTACTGTGTTATGGTGTTGTCCTCATGGCTCTACTGTGTTATGGTGTTATCCTACTGTGCTCTACTGTGTTATGTGTTATCCTCATGGCCTCTGTGTTATGGTGTTGTCCTCATGGCTCTACTGTGTTATGGTGTTATCCTCCATGGCTCTACTGTGTTATGGTGTTGTCCTCATGACTCTACTGGGTTATGGTGTTATCCCCATGGCTCTACTGTGTTATGGTGTTGTCCTCATGGCTCTACTGGGTTATGGTGTCCTCATGGCTCTACTGTGTTATGGTGTTGTCCTCATGGCTCTACTGGGTTATGGTGTTATCCTCATGGCTCTACTGTGTTATGGTGTTGTCCTCATGGCTCTACTGTGTTATGGTGTTGTCCCTCATGGCTCTACTGTGTTATGTGTTATCCTCATGGCTCTACTGTGTTATGGTGTTGTCCTCATGGCTCTTACTGGGGTATGGTGTTGTCCTCACGACTCTACTGGGTTATGGTGTTGTCCTCATGGCTCTACTGTATTATGGTGTTGTTCTCACGGCTCTACTGGGGTATGGTGTTGTTCTCACGGCTCTACTGGGGTATGGTGTTGTTCTCACGGCTCTACTGGGTTATGGTGTTGTTCTCACAGTACCGAGTGAGTGTTGTCAACAATTATTCATATTACATCAACACCTTTACTCTTTGTGACAACTGTACAGGTGTTTTCTATTTGGTTTTAAGTTTAACACCAACAACTACTAATACTACTTATAATAATAGTTTAAATAAAAACACCTTTATTATATAAATCTTTGTCAATTAATTGTTTTTGATTCATCAATGTGTAAATTTAGCCCATTTCATAAACTATCTTAGGTCATATTTTTCCAACAAATAGTTATTTTTATAACATTCACTTGTTAACTTCAGTACAACTCCTCTAAAAATGTTGAATCAAAAGTCTGACAGTAAAATATCATAAATACAACACGTACAATTTCCTACAATAATCATGACCAAAACTTTTCTGTCCCCAATGATGTCTACATAAACGTTAAATAAATTCACTGTACAAAAATGGTCAGTAGACGCGGGGTCAATCCCGTCTCCTCTATATATCCTTAATGGGGTAACTTTTCTAAATAAAAGCCGGTGTTAAAGTCACCATCTGTTTCACACAGCTGGTGCCTTGCTCGCATCCACACACACACACACAAACACACAATACTGCTGCTACTTCTACTACTTTGCTCTCACTCGGAATCGACAATGACGATCATCCAACTATGAGACAGTGACAGGATTTATTAGGGATGTCACCTTCGTTGGTGAGCTTTGAGGTGACTAGAGAGGCCGATACAGGACGGGCAGTGTCGTCCACAGATGTTGCAAAAGTGGGGGATACATCTAGTGCTGGGGGGGGGCGGCGGCAACGTCTTTCCGCCGTTGGCGCTTGTCTGCCTCGGTATGCAGTCGGACTAACTCGAAAGAATTGATACCTTCTTGTGTGGTACTCCTCTGAGCGTTACGTTGTGGACTAATCGTCTCCCAGGTGAGGGGGTCGATTTGGCTTTTTTTCAGGCTTGTCTAAAGACTATCCTTTCCCTTTCAGTTGCCCGTCAGCGTTACGTTTACTATTTATAAAGTAACTGCTTTGGCAGTCTACTGCCGTCTTTGCTGGTAACATGGCCAGTGCAACGTAGTTGTTCGTGGATAATGGTAGCCTTGATGCTCCTACAGTTGGTGTCAGCGAGAATAATAGCATTTGTTCTTTTGTCTTGACAGCGAACTCGGAGGATGGAACATAGATTGCATTGGTGAAAGTTTTCAAGTGCCTTGAGACATCTCCTGTATGTGACCCATGCCTCGCTGCCATATAGCAGAGTGGGAAGGACCACTTCTCGATATACGTGCAAATTTGAAGATAATTTCAGCTCCCTAAGCTGATGACACGTGTATGGAATCTGCCAAAGGCTAGAGATGCATATCTGATCAGATGTCGAATCTATTCATCGATATCCGCGGTGATGGACAAATGGGAGCCGAGATACTGAAAGTGGGTAACATTAGATAGGGTGGTACCGTTAAGCTGGGTGGATGGTGGAGGTGTGGCTGTACCAGGGGCAGGCTGAAAGAGAATCTGAGTCTTATGTACAATCACCTCAAGGTCGAAGTGTGCATATGCATCTGCATAGGTGTTCAGGATCTCCTGTAGGTCGCTTTCAGTGTGAGAGACGAGGGTGAGGTCGTCTGCATACTGAAGTTTGGTAATGGAACCTGCAGACACCTTTATTCCGGCCTGGAGTCGTCTTATGTTGAAAACCCCCTTCATCCGTTACTGGAAGTCCCACCCACCGGCTAAATTGCCACTGGCACGAGTAAGAAAAGAAGCCAAGAAAATGGGTGGTGTGATGTGTCTAGTGTGGCAGCATTACGTTAGTGTTAAGGTACAAGCACTGCTTGCTCCCTCTCACTTTCAGTTACTGCCGCTGGTTAGCCTTTGTGGTGAACAGGGAACTTGCACAAGTTTTCGACTGCCAGTACACAGCCTCTTCACCATCAAGACTCCTGCTGTGCCTCCTCATGATAACAAATGGTAAATGGGTGCCTCGGAGCAGCAGTGCGCCCCAGAGGGACGGTGCATAGGCCCACGGACATATGAACACGTCCTGGCACCTACCAACCACTGCCTTGCGTATTAAACTTAGTAGGTATAAGGCTACAGGAGTAAACCCCGAACGAAAAATCTGCGGTGGAGCCCCGCATCAGGCAGACATACTTACAGAGCTCCAACAAGGCGCCAACGGTGGTATTGCCAGAAGAGGTGACCAACGTGGGAACCCAACGACTACACCAGCAGATGAAGGCAATGCATGATAAACTGGCTACTAAGGCGAAACCCATCAAACTGGGCTATTGGCAGCTATAGTCAGTCCATTGCAACTCTCCCTCTCCCCAAACATTGCAACACTTGCACCACTTGATCAGGAAAAGGGAGAGCCAAGATGTGTGGTTGCAGCCTGTACTCCTGCCTCACCACATAAATGAACTCACACGCTGTCATCATCCAGATCATCATAATTCTCATTGTCATCAAAGCCTCTATACCCCCAAAAGTCTTATGGCGTCGGAGGAGTGGTGACGGTGACAGGCAGAGATGACTGCCAGGTGTCTTTAGTCACAACGCTGCACATGGGTGGCATAGATAAGATGGTCATTTATGCACTGGAATCAAGGACCCACTCTCCTCACCCCACATGGGGAGGGGCTAGAAAAGGTGCCCTAAACATAGCCTGCCTAAAGAATCAACCTAACTGGGCAACTGCACCCAGTAAGGTCATCCTTATACAGTTAAAAACGCAATCATAATCAAGATTAAAAAAAAAAACTATACAACTTCTTATGGTCAATGCATGGAATTTCACAACCCTTCTGTATACTGGTACAAATGAGCGTCCTGAAAGAAAAACTGCCCTTGTGGCAAAAGAGCTGGCGAGGTATAACATCGACATTGCAGCCATTAGGGAGTCCAGGCTCCCAGACGAGGGTTGACTCTCAGAACGGGGGTCTGGCTATACCTTCTTTTGAAAGGGTAAGCCTGCTACGGAGAGAAACCGAATTTATGGGGTTGGCTTTGCCATCCACCAATGCATCCTACACAGACTTACTGAAATGCGTGTTGTGATCATCGAGCGCCCCATGACGCTTCGAGTCCCACTGAATCACTCACGTCATGCCTTCTTCATCAGTGAATATACTCTAAAACTGGATGCAGAGGATGACATTAAGGATGCCTCTTATGCCAACCTTAACAGAGTGTTAACCTCTATCCCCAGAGAAGATAAGGTTGTGCTCCAAGGTGACTTCAATGCCAGAGTTGGCAGAGATTGCTGACATTTGGCAGGGAACCACAGGAAGAAATGGACTAGGCAAGTGTAATCCCAACAGCCTACTCCTCCTCAGCAAGTGTGATGCACACAACCTCACTATCACCAATATCTTGTTTAGGCAAGCCGACAAGTTCAAGGGTTTGTGGCAACATCCACGATTCAAACGCTGGCATCTCATTGACTACATCATTGTCAGAGAAAGAGATCGCTAAGATGTCCTCATCACCCAAGCCATGCATGGCTCAGACCACTGCAAGACTGATCAACAGCCCATTAGAGCCAAGGTCTCACTTCCCATCGCCCCAAAACAACAACGGCAACAAGCCCCCTGAAGAAGTTTTAACACTAACCATCTGTAGGATCTAGCAGTAGCACATGTCTTCATAGAGCAGCTCCGAGAGACCCTCGGCCAGACCGAAACAATACACCAGGACTGGTTTGATGAAAATGACCTGGAAATCAATGTATTCGTCGATGATAAAAGTGATGCTTTAACTGACCGGCAGAGCAACCCTCAGTCTCGAACCAAAGCTGATACCTTCCAAGAAGAAAGAGGCAGCCATGTGCAAACATTGCAATCTAAAGAACGACTGGTTTAAAAAATAAAACATGTGAAATGCAAAAACCTGCAGATCAACACAAATTGTGTGAATTTTCCAATTCCACTAAAACATTTTATGGGCCAATCACTCATGCAGCAGTCCCCCTTCGCTTACCCGACGGTAACTCCCGAATTATAGATTAAGAAGGCATCCTTCAGCGCTAGAAAGAACACTTCCATTCACTGCTTATTCAAAACACCGATGTGGATTTTCTGACTACCCAGCAGGTCCCTCAACATCCAGAGCTGACCCACCTCACCTATTCTCCCTCCCAGGATGAGGTAGCTACTGCTATCAAACAGATGAAAAATAACAAAGCCTCAGGGCCTGATGGAATCCCAGCCGAGGTGTATAAAGCAGGAGGACCTCTGCTTACTAGCCATCTCCACTCTCTCCTGGAGAATATATGGGAAAAGGAAAAAATTCCTCAAGCTCTTAAAGACGCCTCCATTGTTCATATTTATGAGAACAAGGGAGACCGGTCAGACTGTGGCAACTACCGTGGGGTCTCATTGCTGTCTGTAGCTGGCAAGATTATCGCCCGAGTCCTCCTAAACAGACTTCTTCCTGAGGCGGAAAACTTCCTCCCAGAATCTCAATGTGGCTTCAGACCATCACGTGTCACTACTGACATGATCTTTGATGCCCGCCAGATACTGGTAAAGTGCAGATTACAGCGTCGTGACCTGTACATGGCCTTCATCGACCGAACCAAGGCCTTCGACTCGGTCAACAGGGAAGCCCTCTGGTGGACCCTCAGCCATTTTGGCTGCCCACCAAAATTCATCACCATAGTGAGGCAACTCCACGATGACATGAACGGCAGTGTTCTGTACAATGGCACACAGTCTGAGTTCTTCCCCATCCAAACAGGGGTTAAACAAGGGTGTGTACTGGCACCAACTCTCTTTTCCACACACACACACACACACACACACACACACACACACACACATCCTTGACCACCGAAGGGTCAAGACGTAACTGGCGCTGCTCTGGCAGCAGCCAGATCAACTTTTATATTGGCCCAGACCAACTCCCTCTCCTGAACCTTCCTCCCCACTGGAATATCAACAAGTTCTCGCCAGAAGTTACTATTTCATTTAGGAAAGGAATGGAACCAGTGTTGAATAGTGGTGAACAGTGCTAAGTCAGTGAAAAACAACTCAAAAGTAACAGCTGAGTCGTACCCAAGCTAACCTTCACACAGTGAGGTCCCAGGTACCCAGTAATAACTAGACTCAACAACACCAGCTATGTGTTGTCCATGATAGGGAGGCCTGGCGAGACTCAACAACACCAGCTATGTGTTAAACCGTCCATGATAGGGAGGCCTGGAACCACACCTCACTCACTTGATTGAGTGAGGTCCTCTGACACCAGACCACGTGGTGTCCCCATGATGCTACGACACCACGTAGTGAATGAGTTGCTACAGCATCATGTGAGGTTCCTCATAACACCATCGTGTGATGGAATTACTACACCACATCAAGCCTCTCATAACACCATCTGTGAGGGAATTACTACACCACATCAAGCCTCTCATAACACCATCTGTGAGGGAATTACTACACCACGTCAAGCCCCTCATAACATCATCTGTGAGGGAATTACTACACCACGTGATGCCCATCATAACACCATCTGTGAGGGAATTACTACACTACATGAGGCCCTCAAACATCATCTGTGAGGGAATTACTACACTACGTGAGGCCCCTCATAACATCATCTGTGAGGGAATTACTACACCATGTGAGGCCCCTCATAACACCATCTGTGAGGGAATTACTACACCACGTGATGCCCTGCTGTTCAACACCTCAGCGCACAAGATCTACGTGACCTCCACTGTAGACATTAATCTGTATGTTCACTGATGTTCCTTTACCTTTCTCGAATGAAGGCTTTTGTTAAACCACCAATGTCAATGTATGTAATAAGTTATGTATGTCCAATATATATTTTTAGCCTTCGGGCTGCAGAACTTTCTCAATAAGCAGTTAATTATTATTATTATTATTAATTATTACACACACACACGCAGCCTACCACGCTCCGGCTGACACTGCATACCTCAGGGAACATAATATGTTTACACTAATTAAATTAATTGGAAGCAAGATGGACTTAACAGAATAATTTCTGCAAAATGATAAACGATTAGGAACAAAAACAAAGGGCGGAGAAAGTTGAGGCTGGACTGTGCGGTTGACAGGTAACATAGAACTAGGCTGAGGGTGAGTGTGTAGTAACCAACACCAGATTGTGGATGGCAGATACCAGACACCGAACAGGTAGATAGCGGGTAGACAACTAAGTCCTGGACAGGAAAAAACACTTGGTAGGAAGTGAAGATGTTTACAGAATAGTGACAACGACTCAGTAGTGAGGGGCACGATGTTATTGATTAAATAAGCTGGACTGACTTGACCAATCACAGACCACGTCACAGGGAGGAGGACAATGTCATACAGAGGACAAGATTACTAACATTAATCAAGAGAAGAATTTCTGTATCATTTCCTCCTCTCCCGCCATCCTCAACTGATATAGGAAGGAGTCCAGCTCCATTATTGCCTCCTCATTACGTCATAGAGTCATCACTGTCACCACCCTAGACCATAGTGTCATCACTGTCACCACCCTAGATCATAGTGTCATCACTGTCACCACCCTAGATCATAGCGTTATCACTGTCACCACCCTAGATCATAGTGTCATCACTGTCACCACCCTAGATCATAGTGTCATCACTGTCACCAAGATCATAGTGTCATCACTGTCACCACCCTAGATCATAGAGTCATCACTGTCACCACCCTACATCATAGCGTCATCACTGTCACCACCCTAGATCATAGTGTCATCACTGTCACCAGCCTAGATCATAGCGTCATCACTGTCACCACCCTAGATCATAGTGTCATCACTGTCACCACCCTAGATCATAGTGTCATTACTGTCACTACCCTAGATCATAGTGTCATCACTGTCACCAGCCTAGGTCATAGTGTCATCACTGTCACCACCCTAGATCATAGTGTCATCACTGTCACCAGCCTAGATCATAGTGTCATCACTGTCACCACCCTAGATCATAGTACCATCACTGTCACCACCCTAGATCATAGTGTGACAGCATCACCACAGTGGCAGCCTCACCATGGTGATAGAATCACCATGGTGGCAGCATCACCATGGTGGCTGCGTCACCATGGTGGCAGCATCACCATGGTGGCAGCAGCAGCATGGTGGCAGCATCACCATGGTGACAGCTTCACCATGGTGGCAGTATCACCATGGTGGCATCATTACCATTGTGGCAGCATCACCATCGTAGAAGCATCACCTTGGTGGCATTATCACCATGGTGGCATCATTGCCATGGTGGTAGCATCACCATGGTGGCAATATCACCATGGTAGCAGTATCACCATGGTGGCAGGATCACCATTGTGGCATCATCACCATGGTGGTAGCATCACTGCGGTGGCAGCGTCACCATGGTAGCAGGATCACCATGGTGGCAGGATCACCATTGTGGCATCATCACCATGGTGGTAGCATCACTGTGGTGGCAGCGTCACCATGGTAGCAGGATCACCTTGGTGGCAGCATCACCATGGTAGCAGTATCATCATGGTGGGCAACATAACTAAGGTGTTAACAGGTAATAACAACAGGTGTGGGGTCAGGTGTGTTAGCCAGGGCGGGACAGTAATGGCTCCTGGTCCTGACGTGACTGTGAAGTAACCACACTTATCAGCCTTTACCACAAACTTTATTAAAACATTCCCGGCTTTAAGACTCACAAACTTCCTCCACACTCTCTTAAGTATTCATTTGTCTCTGATTTTTATTAAAATATTTCAGAGGAATGTCTTGAAATATTAATAAACTCCTTGAAACGTCAAAAGGAAAAGTAACATTAAAAGAAGACAGTTTTAGGCAAGATCTTCGCCTAATGGATTAGTGGAGCAAAAAACTCTGCCGCATCTCAGTTAAACAAATTAGTGGTATAAGAAATTATAATGTTTTAAACGATCCAATAGTTTACAGAATCTCGGTTAAATGGATTATTACCCGACGAGATTATAAGAGTTTTTACTAAAACATTTACTTGGTACACCCACACTGGTGATGTATGCTATCATGTAGGCAAGTGTAAACCTGGCTTGTGACGATCCCCCAGTGCTACATCACACCAGCTTGTGTTTCTTCTGCGAGACACATAACTGAGTGAAGTTGACATTCATAAAGGTATCATGTATTAACTTCTTCCTTAAACTACAAGTGTGAGAAAACATTTAATTGACTCGATTAAACTGCAACAGGGTGATGGAAGAGCAATTACAGTGTTGCTCAACCAAGACTCAAGCGTCCTCATATTCCAGGATCAGATGTGGAAAATGACAACCAGGCACTGTTAACTCCTGAGAGGCTGCCAAGGTGTGAGACAACATGTAGAGGCTGCCAAGGTGTGAGACAACATGTAGAGGCTGCCAGGGTATGAGGCAACATGTAGAGGCTGTCAAGGTGTGAGACAACATGTAGAGGCTGCCAAGGTGTGAGACAACATGTAGAGGCTGCCAGGGTGTGAGACAATATGTAGAGGCTGTCAGGGTGTGAGACAATATGTAGAGGCTGTCAGGGTGTGAGGCAACATGTAGAGGCTGTCAGGGTGTGAGGCAACATGTAGAGGCTCCGCCAGTGTATGATACATTAATATGTCATCGTTGACTTCTGGAACTATGATCTTACTCATACAATTCTGTTAAGTGACCTTTACTGTTAAGTGAGTGGCTCTCTGTTCCTATAATGGTACAGCAAAGCTAACAGTCTAAGAAGCTCTGTCAATCCACCGTCCTATCCATGAACCCTGAGATTCATGAACCTGTGAATCCAAGACATCACACATTGTTAGACTCATAGGTGGCGCATTGTGTGATGTCTCGGGTTCAACGCTTCGTGAGTCTCAGGGTTCATGGATGGGACGGAGGACTGACAGGACTTGTTTCCGTGACTGTCGAATATAGTTTCTTTTTTTTTTCTTCTTTTTTTACGGTGATTATCCCACCCAGGCTAATAATAATAATAATAATAATACATGGAAAAGTCTCTGAAGATGTAGGTAATATTCTTAGTCCCAGCGTGGGAACCTCATATTAATGTTAGGAGTGAGAACTGTGTTGGTCATGTTGAGGATATCCTTCTTGCTGTTATAAGCCTTGTGTTACCTCTCATGACGCTCCTCACACAATGATTCAACAGGACATAAATTCATCTTTTCCTGGACGATGCTTAGTCATCACCCGCCTTGAACCTCAACTTGAATTTTAGATTTTATTTCTCGTCTTCTGAAAACTGTCAGACATTTACGGTGTATGTATGTCCACTATGAGGCAACGTTTGGTACACTCGCACCAAAAAGTATCGGTGCAGGGTGTGATCGACGACTTCCGAAACGATACGTATACACTGTGATATGTCGGGAAGGTTGTTAAGTGCATCATCATAACCCCCCACTAGGTGTTGCCATATGGCTGACAATCAGCTTGTCTGTTTCCTCTTTTCGGATTGTTGCTTTGTGTCGACTGAATGATGAGCGAGGGTTCGGTCTCGGTGAACGTGGGTATAAATCAGAGGCAATATGAGGCAGTAGAGATCTACACATGCCAGACGATATGGAAACCTCAGAGGGAACACGAGGAGCCATTATTGCCCTTCATAACGAAGGGTTCGGCGTCACAGATTAGCCAGCTGGTTGGTGTCCACAGGAACACCGCTGCACGATGGATTCGGCGATACCTCGAAACTGGTGCTACAGACGACAGGTCTCGGAGCGGCCGTCCACGCTGCCCCACCCCTCAGGACGACCAGGTTGAGTGGTTTATTTGGTAGCATAAATTAATGTGGCAATATTCACAAGTATCACAAATAATTTTGATAACAGGGAGCTCCTCATATTTCATACTGTCTATTTATCACTTCCCAACCTTATTTATAACGGTTTGTTTCACTTCACCAGGGCTGCCAACATACGGCTGGAACAACTCGCCTTTCCCAATACCTATCGTCACTGGTCTCAAATTGTTCACACTACAGTATGCACCGATACTTTTTGTTGCGAGTGTACATATGACTCGCTGCTCAAGGCTATCAATATGTATTTCTGGGAAGTTGTTCTTAAAATCATGCAGTGTGCCTATTATAATTAGGTACTTTTATGAAGGAGTTGAGGATTCAGTTTCTCTAATATTTCAACGAAAAAGGATATTGAAAAAGAAAACAGAGAGAGGCAGGTTTATCACATTCTCAGAGCTACATTTTTGCTGGACCCAAACTTCATATAAGATGCAAATGTGGTTAAGTAAATGTGGTAAGACCATGAACGATGTTAAGAGTAACTTAGTTGTGCCAAAAAGAAGAGCCAGGTGGTGGAAATATGTGGACAAAATTTACAACAAATCCAATATTAAATTGAACCAGGGACAGCTGCAACCCCCAGCGACCACTCACTACAGGACAAGTGGACCAAGGGAAATTAACAATAAAAGACGAGGAAATAACCAATAACATCAAGTAATGAATTAGGACAAACATACAGTATGTGAAGACAGCGTGACCCAGTAGAGCCAAGAGTAAGACGACACAGCCGCCTATATTCATCCTTCAGTCAACCGTAATAAAACTATAATCAACAAATTTATTTTACTACTTGGCTAACTTATGTAAACACTTTAATCATGGAACTTAAAGAAGGTTAGGAAAAGATATTCAGACTGAACTAATAACTGACGGAACCCATTTCCATAACCTCTCACCTACATTGCCGGGAGTGATAAAATATAGCATATACAGTATGTACAAGAGTGAGGAACATAATTATAAAAATGATAGGAATATAAAAAACGGGATCCTCCTCTTTTAAACTAAAGAAAAAAAGGTGAAAACTAAGAATAATGATGTGTAAGAGAGGAAAGAAATAACAGGAGAGAGAATGGCAGTGGAAATAGGAATATTATGAGAAAGAGAGAGAGAGTCAGCAGAAGAGGTGTGAGAAATGAAGATCATCAAGAGGTGTGAGTGTTGAAAGAGGAACAGTTAAGGTGACAAAGGAGAGATGGGAACCCACGGCCAGAACACAGGGACAGATATTACCTTAATGAAGGAACGTTTACAACCGTGGTGACTTAGCTAGTGAAAGTGGTCGGACTGAGTGAATGTATGGCTGAGGGATATGATTGTGTTAGTAAAGCCATGTGGAAGACTGCTATGTTGGAAGTATCCTTTGAGGTGTGTGTGTGTGTGTGTGTGTGTGTACTTAACTTTTTTCTGAACTGCTTTAGCGGAATAATAGTAAATTTCCTCTTATTATAGTCTTAAATTAACAGCCACATCGTAAGTTCACTCGTTGACTGTAATACAGTGACTCACTCCTGGACAGTGGTACAGTGACTCACTCCTGGACAGTGGTACAGTGACTCACTCCTGGACAGTGGTACAGTGACTCACTCCTGGACAGTGGTACAGTGACTCACTCCTGGACAGTGGTACAGTGACTCACTCCTGGACAGGTGGTACAGTGACTCACTCCTGGACAGTGGTACAGTGACTCACTCCTGGACAGTGGTACAGTGACTCACTCCTGGACAGTGGTACAGTGACTCACTCCTGGACAGTGGTACAGTGACTCACTCCTGGACAGTGGTACAGTGACTCACTCCCTCACTCCTTGTGTGGAGGTGGTACAGTGACTCTCTCCTTGACTGTGGGACAGTGACCCTCCTGAGTTTGCAGAGTGACTCACTCCTTGAGAGTGGTACAGTGACTCACTCCTTGACTGTGGTACATTGACTCACTCCTGGACGGTGGTACAGTAACTCAATCCTTGAGGGTGGTACAGTGACTCACTCCTGGACAGTGGTACAGTGACTCACTCCTGACAGTGGTACAGTGACTCACTCCTTGAGGGTGGTACAGTGACTCACTCCTTGAGGGTGGTACAGTGACTCACTCCTTGAGGGTGGTACAGTGACTCACTCCTTGAGGGTGGTACAGTGACTCACTCCTTGAGGGTGGTACAGTGACTCACTCCTTGAGGGTGGTAGTGACTCACACCTTGAGGGTGGTACAGTGACTCACTCCTTGAGGGTGGTACAGTGACTCACTCCTTGAGGGTGGTACAGTGACTCACCCTTGAGGGTGGTACAGTGACTCACTCCTTGAGGGTGGTACAGTGACTCACTCCTTGAGGGTGGTTCAGTGACTCACACCTTGAGGGTGGTACAGTGACTCACTCCTTGAGGGTGGTACAGTGACTCACTCCTTGAGGGTGGTACAGTGACTCACTCCTTGAGGGTGGTACAGTGACTAACTCCCTGAGAGAGATACAGTGACTCACTCTTTGAGGGTGGTACAGTGACTCACTCCTTGAAGGTGATACAGTGACTCACTCCTTGAGGGTGGTACAGTGACTCACTCCTTGAGGGTGATACAGTGACTCACTCCTTGAGGGTGTGACACAACGTTAAGAAGGTCAACGGTCTTAGTTTTTTGTCAGAGAAAGATAGAGAAAACATCTTAATTTCATGTTGTATTAACACACTGCACAATATAAGCATTACTCTATTCTTTATCCTGGAGGTCGTTGTTGACCCATAATATTACTTTGTATACTAAAGTAGCTGTGTGAAGCAACATTAGATCAGCCACAAGTGATGGCGACCTTCACTGATGAGGCCAACTGGCGCCTCTAGTTTCTGTCTCTACTACATGATTAAAAATAGATGTTTATCGTTAAAAATAATCCCATCTTTGGTCACGTTGAAATACCTGTACCTGTCCTCATAGTTCTAGTAATGCCGCCTCTGAATTACTGGCATAAAATGAAGTAACAAGAGCAGGTGAAGCGAACATCTTGTCCTGGCGGTGATACCCACCAGGGGTGAAAGACCCTGCCCGTGCGTCACTGTCTGTCTGTGGTGGCAACTTACATCTCCGCAAGTAAAATAATTTGTTACTTAGTTTATACTGCTGTGTAATATTCTCATGCCTACACATTTCTTCCACCAATAGGTTACATCACCATTATTTGGTGACATTTTACCTTAAAGGCGAATAAAACGAACTATCTCTGACAGCCAGTCATTTATATTCTCTCCTAAAGTTTTAGAAACCTAAGAGTTAAGAAATGAACCGTGACAGACAGTGAATCAAACATGCGGAGGAAGGAACGCTTGTGTGAATGGCTCATATTGATCCATCACCAAAGGTCATGTTTTCTGACGTATATCATACAGATAACCTGAGGGAAAGAGGGAGGGAGGGAGGGAGGGAGTAGTAAGGTAAGGTGATATGCTCTGGCGACTATCACACAAAATGAACTGAGCAACAGTAATGACTCCTCAGAGACGGAGGTAATGGACGGTTAACTCCCACTGGCCTCACACACACAACTATAAAATATATCTTCGCATAATTCTCGGATAATTTATGTGTATCCAAACTAACTTTCGGAATTATTCTTCCTAAGTTAATGAAATACTTAATTTTTATGCAATATAAAAAATGAAACCTGTGCGCTTAAGGCTAGTTAATTTTTGTCTTGTGATTTATGTAACTGGCTAGGAGAGTCAGTCGTTATGAAGCAGCGAGTAGCAACAACCTGAAACATATCCTTTTCTTACTACATTTATCAATTTATATACAACAATAATTATCGATTTCTCGTATAGTTGTTACAGTTATTAGTTGTGACCATAATAACACACACATCACCACCGTAACACACAGTAGGGAGTTAATCTACAGAGCTTCACCACAATAACACACACATCACCACCGTAACACACAGTAGGGAGTTTTGTTCCACAATTACGAGGAAAAATTTACGCTCAAAACTATGACAAATTTAACGGGTGTTGTGGCACTGAGAGAAGCTGAGTCAGTGGATCCCAGGACCACCACTACTGAATTAACATCTCCTCTCCTCCCCTCTCAAAACACACACACACACACACACATGTACAGTTTCGTTCAAGATTCTTCGAACACAGCTGGAGACAGCTGGCAGCTCAAGACCGTTTGTTTACTATAGTACATAGTACATTAATTAAGCAACGGGGAACTAGTTAACCAATCACCGATCACTTTTACATTTATTCATAAATTTTACTTTGTACTATAGTAAACAAATGGCCTTCAGTTGCCAGCTGTTTCCAGCAGTGTTTGAAGAATCTTGAACGAGACTGTACATACAATTTAAGTCAATTTCATAAAAGTAATGATGCACAGGATTATGTAGCCATCAATTCCGTAATGATCAAAAGAAATATTTGAAGACGTGGACCACAACACTGCCCTCCCAGGAACTTTACTTACTGATATGTAGCTCATCGTTATGCCTTTACATTCCAGACTTCCTCTCGGGTCCCTAGTATAGCGTAAAATGACATAATTCCATATTCAATTGGGAACTCTTTACCCGTGGAGTAGTAGCAATTTAGAAATACACAAACATGTTTAAAGCATTATACCAGGAAAAGATAACCCACATTACCCAAAATGCTCTGCAAATCTTTATTTTACTGTATTTGGACCGATTACATAATACCAGTGTCTAACATCTGACTAAACATCACACATCAGTTCATTATCTTCATACAACACGCAGGACCACAAACCGCGATGCACAAGAAGGTTCTGAAGCTACTATGGACGAATCTTGTTACTATGACTGACCATTGACTTAAAAACCCCGACACACACCAGATGTTACATTGAGTACTAAACGAGATCATCAGTCAAATATGGAACATCGGTGCTTAACCATAGACAAGAACATAATATATCAACATGTAACAGTCGGTCAAAAAACTATTTTTGCAGTGCCCCAACCCCCCACCCCACTGTTGTCTAGGTAGAGTTCTCAAAATCCATTACGACAGAACGACAGCACGGCCAAAGCGATAAGTTGCAGCAACTGATGCTGCAAGTATCAAAGAAATTGAAGAAAAAAGTAGCTATAGCGCAGGAGGTGGGTGCCTCGAACTGGTTAACTACGTTACCGATAAGGGCAAATAGTTTCAATCTAAATAAATAGGAATTTACAGATGCTATTGCTCTAAGGTACAGTAGGCAAGTAGAAGGTTTGCCCTCTCAATGCGTGTGTGGCTCTTCCTATGACGTCGATCACTCCATGGTGTGCAAGAAAGAGGGCTTCATATGCACGAGGCATGACGAAGTAAGGGATCTCACAGCAAATATGTTGAAGGAAATCTGTCGTGATGTCATGGTAGAACCGACCCTCCTTCCATTGGATGGTGAGAATTTCTAAAATAGGACTTCAAACTCATCCAACGAAGCCCGTGTTGACGAGGATTCTGGACGCGGGCTCAGCGAGCCTTCTTCGACATCAAGATTTTTTATCCCATAGCCGCATGTCACCGTAACTTAGCTCTCGATGCTACACACGGGAGGAATGAGAACGACAAGATAAGGGGATATGGGAAGAGAATTCAGAACGTTGATCAAGGCAGCTTCACTCCTCTGGTGTTCACAACCTCTGGTGGGATGGGACCAAGTGCAAGATGCTTCCATGCCAGACTCGCGGAGGTACTATCCGAACAGAAGCAGCAGCCCAGAAGTTATGTTTCAGCCTGGATGAGATGTCGACTGTCCTTCTCTCTCCTTAGGTCTGCTTTGCTCTGCCTCAGGGGAACAAGAGCATCGGCCCCAAAGCCGAAAACAGTTGCAGATATTGACTATGAGGCAACAGTCACTGAATGCCGCATAGATCTGCGGGCTCAACTAACGCAACACAGCTAGGGTAGCTACTTACATGTTTGTATGAGGATATTTAATTTTAAGGTAATAAAATGGCGGCGAAGGTGTGGCTATTGGGGGAGGCTGGAGGCCACGTTTAAAAAAAAAAAAAGTAGTAGTAGTAGTAGTCACAGCAACTTAGCTCTCGATGCTGCACACAGGAGGAACGAGAGCGACAAGATCAGGGTATATGGGGAGAGAATTCAGAACGTTGATCAAGGCAGCTTTTCTCCTCTGGTATTCACAACCTCTGATGGGATGGGACCAAGTGCAACATGCGGAGGTGTTATATGAACGGAAGCAGCAACCCAGAAGTTATGTTTCAGCCTGGATGAGATGTCGACTGTCCTCCTCTCTACTTAGGTCAGCATTGCTTTGCCTCAGGGGAACGAGAGCATCTGCCCCAAAGCCGACAACTGTTGCAGATATCTACTTTGAGGCAACAGTCGCTGATATCGACTTTGAGGCAACAGTCTCTGAATGCAGCATAGATCTGTGGCTCAACTAACTCAACACAGCTAGTGTAGCTACTTATGTATTAGGATATTTAATTTTTAGGTAATAAAATGGCGGCGAAGGTGTGGCTATTGGGAGAGGCTGGGTGGATATATTAAAAAAAAAGTGGTAGTAGGTGGGCGCCTCAAACTGCCTAACAACGATACCGATAAGAGCAAAGGCCTTCAGCCATAACAAACAAGAATTTACAGATGCCATTGCTCTAAGGTTTGGTGTGCCAGTAGAAGGTTTGCCCACCCAATGTTTGTGTGGCTCATCCTACGACATCAACCACGCCATGGTGTGCAAGAAGAATGACTTCGTATGCATGAGGCATGACACAGTAAGGGATATCTCACAGCAAATATGCCAAAGGAAATTTACTACGACGTCACGGTGGAACCGACCCTCATTCCATTGGAAGGTGAGAATTTCAATCACATTACTTCCAATACATCCACGAAGCCCATGTGGATGTCAGTGCTTGAGAATTCTGGACGCGGGGACAGTGAGAACGACAAGAATAAGGTCTAGCTCAGAGAATTCAGACTGTGAAGGAAGGCAGCTTTAATCCTCTGGTGTTCATAACATCTGGCTGGATGGGACCAAGTGCAAAATGCTTCTACTCAAGCCTGACCGAGGCGTTATCTGAACAGAAGCAGCAGCCCCAAATTTACGTTGCATCCTGCCCTTCTTTCTACTCAGGACTGCATTGCTTTGTCTCAGGGGAACGAGATCATCGGCCACTTAGCCTACAACAGTCGCAGACATTGAGTACGAGGCAACAGTCACCGAATGCCACATACATCTGGGGTCAACTAAATTAGCTAGGGTAGTTACTTTTGTATTAGGATATTAAGGTAAGAAAATGGTGGCGAAAGTGTGCCTAAAAGTGGAGCTTGGAGGCCAGTTTATAAAAAAAAACAGCAGCAGCAGCAGAAACAACACTTTGTCAAGCTCACAGCAGCCCTCACTGAGTACATAATACTTCAGAATGCAGCAAGTCAGGTGGATACCAACGAATTAAATAAAATTCGATGGTCCATTACGACAGAACGGCAGCACACCCAAAGTGTTAAACTGCAATAACTGTTGCAGCAGTTGCCAGAGAACTTGAAAAAATAGAGTAGCTAGAGCGCAGGAGGTGGGCGCCTCAAACTGGGTAACAACGATACTAATAAGGGCAAAAGGTTTCATCCTCAATAAACAAGATTCACAGATGCCATTGCTCTAAGGTACAGTCGGCCACAAGGCAGTTTGCCCTCCCAATGGGTATGTGGCTCATCTTATGACTATGACTACGCCATGGTGTGTAAGAGAGGGGGCTTCTATGCATGAGGCATGACGAAGTAAGGGATCTCGCAGCAAAAATTTGCCACGACGTCACGGTGGAACCGCCCCTCCTTCCATCTGATGGTGAGAACCTCCTCCACAGGACTTCCAACACATCTAACGAAGCCCTTGTGGACGTCAGCGCTCGAGCTTTCTTTGATGTTAGGATATTCGACCCCATGGCCGCATGTCACCGTAATTTGTCTCTTGAGGCTGCACACAAGAGGGACGAGAACGACAAGATTTAGGGGTATGGCGAGAGAATTCAGAATGTGGATCAGGGCAACTTCACTCTTCTGGTGTTCACAACCTCTGGCGGGATGGGACCAAGTGTAAGATGCTTCTACGCAAGACTGGCAGAGGTGCTGTCTGAGCAGAAGCAGCAGCCCAGAAGCCATGTTGCAGCCTGGTTGAGATGTCGACTGTCCTTCTCTCTGCTTAGGTCTGCATTGCTTTGCCTCAGGGTAACGAGATCGTCGGCCCCCAAAGCCGACAACGGTCGCAGATATTGACTATGAGGCAACAGTCACTGAATGCCGCAAAGATCTGCAGCATAACTAACTCAACACTGCTAGGGTAACTACTTTTGTATTAGGATATTTAATTTTAAAGTATTAGTAGTTGTATTAAAAGCAGCAGCAGCAGTAGTAGTAGTAGTATTAGTAGTAGTACCTGATGCGCACTATCCCTGATATCAGACCCCTCCTCCACCATGTGGAAGAAGCTATCAGTGTCAAGTTCATTCCCAAATTAGTGAAACACACTTCCTTAACCCCAGCAGAAAGAGCACTTCTTGCACTTCCATCAAGACTGGGAGGGATGGGACTAACCAATCCAGAGGAGACTGCAGCCACCGAACATCAAAATTCACTTAAGCTCACGGCAACCCTCACGGACCACATAATGGCCCATAACGCAACAGGGGAGGTCGATACCAGTGAAGTAAACAAGATTTGTAGGTCCATTACGACAGATCGACAGCACTGCCAAAATGATAAGTTGCAGCAACTGTTGCTGCAGGTACCAGAAAATTTGAAAAAAAAAGTAGCTATACGTAGCGCAGGAGGTGGGCGCCTCGACCTGGTTAACTACGTTACCGATAAGGGCAAATGGTTTCAGTCGTAATAAACAAGAATTTACAGATGCCATTGCTCTAAGGTACGGTCGGCCAGTAGAAGGTTTGCCCTCCCAATGCGTGTGTGGCTCTTCCTATGACGGCGATCACGCCATGGTATGCAAGAAAGGGGGCTTCATATGCATGAGGCATGACGAAGTAAGGGACCTCACAGCAAATATGTTGAAGGAAATCTGCCAGGATGTCATGGTAGAACCGACCTTCCTTCCATTGGATGGTGAGATCTTCCAACATAGGACTTCAAACACATCTAACGAAGCCCGTGTTGACGTCAGTGCTCGAGGATTCTGGACGCGGGGACAGGGAGCTTTCTTCGACATCAGGATTTTTTATCCCATGGCCGCATGTCACCGTAACCTAGCTCTCTATGCTGCACATAGGAGGAACGAGAACGACAAGAGAAGGGCATATGGGGAAAGAATTCAAAACGTTGATCAAGGCAGCTTCACTCCTCTAGTGTTCACAACCTCTGGTTGGATGGGACCAAGTGCAAGATGTTTCTACGCCAGACTCGCGGAGGTGATCTCCGAACAGAAGCAGCAGCCCAGAAGTTATGTTACAGCCTGGATGAGATGTCGACTGTCTTTCTCTCTCCTTCGGTCGGCTTTGCTCTGCCTCAGGGGAACGAGAGCTTCTGCCCAATTCTGACAACTGCTGCAGATATTGACTATGAGGTTACAGTCACTGAATGCCTCATAGATCTGCGGCTCAACGAATTCAACACAGATAGGATAGCTACTTATGTATTAGGATATTTAATATTAAGGTAATCAAATGGTGGCGAAGGTGTGGCTATTGGGGGAGGTTTGGAGGCCACGTTTAAAAAAAAAAAAAAAAGTAGTAATAGTTGTAGTAGTAGTAGTAGTAGTAATTTTATTATTTCTATTAACTTTAGTACACACAACACATTTGTAATTCTTTATAAAACCGATAAATCTTAATATACCTGGACGCAAGGGGTTATAGAGCTGTTCTTAATTGACAGCTGACAATTATCACACAAATCCTTAATATCAATAATTTGTGACCAAGATGTGAAGTATATCATGACACTATCATCTGTTGTTCTTATATAAACAAATAATTACCGAGTCCCCGGTTCTGTGCGTATAATTTACACTGATGGTGAATATAATACTAAATCCTCAGTTTTGTTAACAAGGGCTTGAGTTAATTAGACATGATGTGAAGGCAGGACTGGCGCTCTTGTAATGGTTGTGTTTACCGGAGTTTATGTAAGAATATTGTGACAAAGATATAGTATGTTCTCTTCTGGCAATGTTTGTGTATATTCAGTATGAACATAATGCTGGTGGTTGGTCTCTGGGCCATAAGGAACAGTGAATATCTTTACTTACATCACCGCCACAGTACCTGGTATTGGGTCACCAGCTCCCTGTTCTTCACTTCCCAACATTGAGTTAAAAAAGGTTATGGCTCTACGACCCTTCTTAGCCTTAACGATACCTCATTTACGCGTTAATATCCCCCATCTCGCTGTTAATAACCCATTCACTACATAACGACTCTTCGCTCCCCATACCATCTTATCCTCACGTCAACAAGTCCACCACATTATGTTCTCAAACTCTCTTACTGATGTGTACACTTATTACCAAAAACACTCAACATATTCTCTGAGAGGACCCATGAATGCTGTTTACCATAAGTGGCATAAAAAACTCACGACTAATATTTATGATATTCAACGAACCTCTCTGCAGATGAAATAACATATACTGGACTCGAAAAATGATGGCTACCAAAACAGTGTGATAATTTCACTGAGGCTCGAAGACCAATTTGAGAAAATAAAGTCAAAGCTGTCAGGAAATATCGTGGACAGATGACAAACTTTTAACATTCTTTTATCAGTGAAAATAACTGCAGCAAAAATGTTGGAAAAATCTTACTGTGTGAGGATATAAGCACTGTTGTGAGTGTTATTAACACCAACACTAACTACCTCATGAACCAGTGACTTATAACTGTGGTAAGTCGTGGACAGCCGCACGGAACCTACGCTAATGACCTCTGGCGCTGAGGAAAATCACAAGTTAAAACTATGATATGATATAAATAAAATAACAAGTATATTAGGTTTAAAAATTAAAATAAATTAAAATAAAATACAAATTTAAAAATAGGTTAAAAATGTCCTTCGTTGCCACTGAAGGTTCCGTGGGGCTGTTCACGACTTTCATCCTACAGTGTACAAACACTCCGTCATGCACATCTCTTCCCCACTCCCACTGTGACCACTAACAACAATAGTATTTCGTAACTTCACGTGTCGAGTATCTGCTACCATCAGAGAGCAGGTGTGTGTGTGTGTGTGTGTGTGTGTGTGTGTGTGTGTGTGTGTGTGTGTGTTAGTGCGTGTGTGTATGTGCGTGTGTGTGTGTGCGTATGAGTGTGAAAATAAATAGGATTACAATAAATATAATAATATCGTAATTTACTCCTCCTCCTCCTCTCATCATTATTCCCTCCTTATGACTCGTCTTCAGTGTGCCATCCCATCCCGTACACCAGCCTCTATGTCACTCCAGTCTACTTGACGACTTATCCTCCTTCAGTAAATAAATTCACACAATCATTCAGCAGTGAGAACAATTATACCAAGCTGAACATGACTCATTATAAGGACAAATTATCATATTGCAGACTAAAGAAATGTTTATAATCAGATACAAAAAATTATATATATTTTGTAGATAAGAAACTAAACTAAACTGACAGACATGTAGACTGAAGGAAATTTTTGTAGAAACTTTCTCACACGTTGTACAAGCTGTTGTTGGATGTACACTTTTGTTTACCCAATAAAAAGCGCAGAGAGAGATCAAACAAGTACAGTTTTATACGAGTAGTGAGAGAATGGTGAGAGAACTGGTGGAGAGTGGTGAGAGAACTGTGGGAGAGTGGTGAGAGAACTGTGGGAGAGTGGTGAGAGAACTGTGGGAGAGTGGTGAGAGAACTGTGGGAGAGTGGTGAGAGAACTGTGGGAGAGTGGTGAGAACTGGGAGAGTGGAGAGAACTGTGGGAGAGGTGAGAGGGGAGAGAGGTGGAGAGAACTGTGGGAGAGTGGTGAGAACTGTGGAGAGTGGTGAGAGAACTGTGGAGACTGGGGGAGAGAGAACTGGGGAGGGTGAGAGAACTGTGGGAGAGTGGAGAGAACTGTGGGAGAGTGGTGAGAGAACTGGGAGAGTGGTGTGGGGAGAGAAGTGGGAGAACTGTGGGAGAGTGGTGAGAGGAGGAGAGTGGAGGAGAACTGTGGGAGAGTGGTGAGAGAACTGTGGGAGAGCAGTGAGAGAACTGTGGGAGAGTGGTGAGAGAACTGTGGGAGAGTGGTGAGAGAACTGTGGGAGAGTGGTGAGAGAACTGTGGGAGAGTGGTGAGAGAACTGTGGGAGAGCAGTGAGAGAGAGAGTGTAAATTATATAAGAGTTGTGGAATATTTATTTAACAATTATCTGAGTTGTGAAAAAGATTGAGCGATGTGTAAATGTTGTGTAAACATTGTGTAAGAGTTGTGTAAATATTGCGTAAGAGTTGTGTAAACATTGCGTAAGAGTTGTGTAAATATTGCGTAAGAGTTGAGGTCAGGAGGATGGGTCAACCATGGTGCGTGTCAACAGTCATTCTGTCTCTTCTTCGTCGAGGGTCGTGGGTCGCCAGGTAGAGGGGTCGCCAGGTAGAGGGGTCGTCAGGTAGAGGGGTCGTCAGGTAGAGGGGTCGTCAGGTAGAGGGTCGTCAGATAAAGGGTCGTCAGGTAGAGGGTCGTCAGGTAATGGGTCTGCAGTGGTCAATTTACAAATCCGTCAACTCCATCATAGGAGAAGGAGGTAGTGATCAAACTCTTATTGATCACTCTGCAAAACTACAGGAAGATCTAAACAAATTTTTCGAATGGAAGATAAAATGGCAGATGAAATTCAATGTGGACAAATGTAAAGTACTCAGTATAGGAGATGTAAACAGGGAAACCAGTTACCAGATGAACAACGATGCCATTGTGGAATCCGACTGCGAGAGAGATTTAGGAGTAATGATAAGTAGGAATCTTAAGCCAAGTAAACAATGTGTTTTTGCTCGTAACAAGGCTAATAAAGTACTTGGGTTCATACAAAGGAGTGTTAGTTACAAGACTAGCGAGGTCATCTTAAAATTATATCTAGAGCTTGTGAGACCTCACCTGGATTATGCAGTTCAGTTCTGGTCACCGTATTACAGAATGGATATCGAATCCTTGGAAAGAATCCAGAGGAGAATGACAAGACTAATCCCCGGCATCAGGAACCTTGAGTACAGAGACAGGTTAAAGCATCTCAATTTGCACTCCCTCGAGAGACGTAGAGTGAGGGGCGATATAATAGAGGTGTATAAATGGAAGTCAGGGTTAAACAAAGGGGACATTACAAAGGTACTCAAACTATCCAACCAGGAGCGAACTCGTAACAATGGTTTTAAATTAGACAAATTTAGATTTCGGCGTGAAATAGGTAAACACTAGTTTGGAAACAGAATAGTGGATGAATGGAGCAAGTTACCAAATATCATCATTCTTACGTGCTTATGTTCTTATCACCACCCATCATCACCACCACCACCATCATCATCATCACCACCCATCATCACCACCACCATCATCATCATCATCACCACCCATCATCACCACCTCCATCATCATCACCACCACCCATCATTACCACCACCCATCATTACCACCACCATCATCATTACCACCACCCATCATCACCACCACCATCATCACCACCACCACCCATCATCACCACCACCATCATCATCATCATCACCACCATCATCATCATCATCATCACTACCATCATCACCATCATCATCAACCACCACCCACCATCTTATATCATCACTACTATCACCACCACCACCATCATCACCACCACCACCACCCACCACCCTTGTTGTCACAACCAACCACCACTACTCTCAACACCACCACCACACAACCATCACCACCTACCATCCTGCCACCATCAAAACCACCACCTACCATCATTACTGCAATACCACCACCTGTCTACCCTACCACTGCTATCATACCACCACCACCATCACCACCTACCACCCACCTATCACCACCACCACCCACCATCACTACCTACCACCAATACTATCACCACCACCACCACCACCACCACCACCCACCATCACTACCACCACCACCACCACCATCACAACAATTAGTTAGACAGGCCCACAATAAAAATAGTGTAGACCAAGACGTTTAGTGACTTAGACAAAGTTTGGCTAAATGGACCAACTCCCGGCTTGTAAGGGCTGACGGCTGCCACAAGATATTTCATTTTCTCAAACTTCCACGTCATAATTATACTAAAAATAATAAAGAAACACGGGGAACATTTCTCCTCAGTGCTTGATGCTGGAACGATAAGAGCCAAGACTTAAGATCAAGTCAGCTCTGTGTGTGTGTGTGTGTGTGTGTGTGTGTGTTTGTGTCCGCACGAGAATCTCGGAAACTACTTTACCGATCTGTAGTGAATCACTACAGATCGGTGTTATATGTAGTGATGATGGGTGGTGTTATATGTAGTGATGATGGATGTTGTTATATGTAGTGATCATGGATGATGATGTTATATGTAGTGATGATGGGTGGTGTTATATGTAGTGATAATGGATGGTGTTATATGTAGTGATGATGGGTGGTGTTATATGTAGTGATGATGGATGTTGTTATATGTAGTGATGATGGATGATGAAGTTATATGTAGTGATGATGGATGGTGTTATATGTAGTGATGATGGATGGTGTTATATGTAGTGATGATGGATGGTGTTATATGTAGTGATGATGGATGGTGTTATATGTAGTGATGATGGATGGTGTTATATGCAGTGATGATGGATGGTGTTATATATAATGATGATGGATGTGGTTATATGTAGTGATGATGGGTGGTGTTATATGTAGTGATGATGGGTGGTGTTATATGTAGTGATGATGGATGGTGTTATATGTTGTGATGATGGATGGTGTTATATGTAGTGACGATTACACAATAAAATAATAACAGTTTAATGCTAAAAAAAATATACTTTGCTGTAGCGTTGTAGTGAAAAACATGGTGGAACTTACATACACCGTTAATGAACTATTGATGGAAGAGGAAGTTTTGGGGACTGAACAGTGAGACAATGTGGAGCCTCCCAGAGAGTGGTGTCCTACCGGGGTCTAGCGAATGAGCCGCCCGGAAGGCGGCGTTTTCTTCTCGTATATATATATATATATATATATATATATATATATATATATATATATATATATATATATATATATATATATATATATATAATGACTCCTTATTCAGGTCGTTACCACCCTGCCTGCGTCCTTGTGGCAAGGTGGGTCACATCCTAAGGTCGAGGTTCAGTCTATGATGAATCATGATTATATGTGAAGTCCTATTGTTATATATATATATATATATATATATATATATATATATATATATATATATATATATATATATATATATATATACACAGAAAGCCTTTAGGAACTTCTTGTGATTATCAAGATATATATATATATATATATATATATATATATATATATATATATATATATATATATATATATATATATATATATATATATATATATATATATATATATATATATATATATATATATATATATTTTTTTTTTTTTTTTTTTAGGAAGTTAAACCCAAGTTTTCAATAAATAAAAATGAAGATAGCTGCAACATGACCAATTGGACTTCGCACAATATAGGTACTGTACACTGTACAGTCACCCATAACCTGCTTCAGTATTCCGGATCCAAAACACAGGGGTCTAAAGTTCTAAATTGTTTCCGTTTAGGCAGGCTCGGGAAGGTTACCAACACTGGAAAAAACTATAAGTACTATATTAGGTAATGCTTTTACCTGTATTTCCTACCATTTTTATCATTAACTTAAGGATGTCAAGGAAGACCAGCCAACACCAACTCTCTTCTACCCAAAAATCCTTTCCCCAGTACAGTATGTTAACTGTTGTAATAGCTGTCCAACACCTCTAGGCTACCAATTTATCTTAAAAAAAATATATCAACAGGTGGCCAGAGCGGCACTCATCCTGCAAGCGTTTTTAAAGTGTAAGAACTTAAGTCATGGTCAGGGTCTACCAAAACTAGGCAGGCTGTGGACACGAGGGTCTACCTACACTAGCCAGGCTGTGAACACGAGGGTCTACCTACACTGGTCAGGCTGTGAACACGTAGGTCTACCAACACTAGCCAGGCTCTGAATACGAGGGTCTACCAACATTGGCTAAAATGAGTTCCAGTTACCAACACTAGGTCAGCCAAGACTCGTCAGGTTCCACCCAAGTCCCTGACAGAGACCCTGACCAACATAGTATTAAATTAAATTTTATTTAACGAATATAAGCAGTCTATGTTTTATTGGCATTACGAATATATTCCTCACAAAAATAACATACACAAAAAAACTTTCTCTGGTTCTAAACCTTCTCATCACTTTCTTTCATCATCATAATGAACAACTTGTTTTTACAATTACTGTTTATTACACTCTGTTTTGATGACTCTTTTCGGAGTAGATTTCCCTTCGGTGAACGATGATCCACTGACTCGGGACTTTCCCTCCCGGGTTCACTTCCTGGTATCAGGTTCTCACAGGTTTAAAGGTAATATATTTCTCCAAACCGGATGTATACACAGCCGTATATATCTTACGTATATAATCTAGGATACAAAAATACCGACTCTGAGAATGTTAAGATAGTTTTGAAGTCATACCGTGAGTGTGTTCTCTAACTCCAGTTACAGAGAACAAGCAGTAATGCTCAAGTCTTGCGAGACTATGGAAGTTAACCTCTACACTACAAGTTGCTGGCAACCTAAGGCCGTGTGCTGTCACTTTTCACCGTACAATTCCTGGTATCTGACTTACTCCCTCAGCTGGCTTCTTCATAGGAGCCGAAGTCTTCATTAAAGCTATTTCACCAAAGAGAGTTATGGTGCGGGTCACCCTGGGACTAAACACAGTTGCCAGTGCCATAAACACTAACAGGTTGGCGAACATTCGTCTGGCTTAAGCATCAGGAGCGTGTTATTATAGGGCGAAGAGGAACGCCAAGTGATGTTGATTGTTCGTACGAGAGATGTTTGTTAGTAAGGTACAGTGGTACAGGAGTGCGGCTGCTGGGTGGATACAGCGCTCGTCTCATGTCCTAAAACCTGTGATGACTGTTGTTCCAGCCTTCCCCTGGAGGTAGTGTACCACTACCACCTGAGACGGTTCCTACCCTAAACAACAAGTAATAATAATGATATTATAACTAAGCACCTCATCGTATTACTGTCTTTGTGTTCAACGTTTATTTTACTCTCTGAATTGACCGTAAACGAAAAATATCACAAGGGCATGAAGTGAGGAGGGCTTTGTCAGTATACTAGACGGGATGTCCATGTTAAAAAGTGGAAACTATTACTGGCCGTCAGTTATAGTCATGGGATTTTAAAAAGGAAAATTGTCTCTTGCTATCCACGTATTTTGTTTACAATTTTATATATATATATATATATATATATATATATATATATATATATATATATATATATATATATATATATATATATATATATATATATATATATATGCAAGTAAATCACTGTAGGTACGCGTGATCCAGGTATATGCTGATAACCACAAGGGAAAAAGAAAACACGAAGTTCCCAAGCGCTTTCGTGTAATTCACAACTTGTTCTGCACTTCTATTTTAGTCTGTACTCATCCCTGAAGATGTGAATTACACGAAAGCGCTTGGGAACTTCGTGTTTTCTTTTTCCCTTGTGGTTATCAGCATGTATATATATATATATATATATATATATATATATATATATATATATATATATATATATATATATATATATATATATATATATATATACATATATATATATACATATATATATATATATATATATATATTGTTAGGCCTTCTCTTAAGTGAAGTAAATTAAAAGGGAATAAAAATAAATAAAGTAAACCTTTAAGAATTTAATTATTAAATATTAACACAATAAAGAGCCTCGTAGGCTGTCACAACAAATTGATTCACCATCGAAACTTTTAAGACACAAATGATACTAAACATCGAAACATCAAAAGAATAAAAATAAAGCATTGGATTACGTTAACACTGCATAAACATATAAAAACTAACACTGAAATTAACTAACGTGAAACAACACTGAATTACTTAAATGTAACTAAGCAAATACTGATGGACATAAATAGAGACATAAATAGGTACTCACATAGATATACCACATTGGTGGCGACAGGAACAACACAAATAAATTAAGTATAAGTAACAGGTGACGAGTGTCACTCAAAGGATGTGGACTGTATGACAAGAGGACTGAACTAACTCCGTCAGTTGGTGGGTCCTATATATAAGGTCGGCACCCGCCACGCGACCCGCCGGTGGGTCGTTTAACGATGCAGATGGTCGTTAGAGAACAAAGAATACTTGTTACAATACTAAATAAAGAAATAAGATGGGCTTGAACAAATAATGACAGTTAAAACCTTAACAGCACAGGGTAAGGTGACTAGAATATATAATAGTAAATTTAACACATCATTACAGGAATAATATGGAACATGGGAGCACGTTATATATAAAAAAAATAGAAAAAATACGACACGGTCGTAACAATATATATATATATATATATATATATATATATAAATATAAATATAAATATATATATATATATATATATATATATATATATATATATATATATATATATATATATATATATATATATATATATATATATATATATATATATATTATAATAATGTGGCCCTTGGCCCTACAACAAGCATTATAGTATCATTAAATTAAAGGCTCTTCTGGAGTGCTAATTTTGGTAGATCTTGTTATGATTACTGATGCCAAAAGCTTATTAGAGTACCACCTATTGTTGTGTTCATCAGTGAACTAATCACGAGGTGGCTATTATCTGAGAGATGTTCTTCAGTGAATCAGTTATGGGTGCATACTTAAGTGTTCCCTTGTATAACATATCATAAAACACGAGCAGCTATAATCACTTGTTAGGGTAATACGATAATACAAGCTCTGCCTTCTTTAATCAAAATATTGCTCTTCAGGTATCACAAGTTCAACAATATAAAAATAATCAGTATAATGTATTACTCATTACTCATTGTTTACTACAGCACACTATACATACACGGTCAGGCTCAACACATAAACGGTCAGGCTTAACACATATACTGTCAGGCTTTACATATACGCGGTCAGGCTTAACACATACAAAGCCAGGCTCAACACATACGCGGTCAGGCTTAACACGTATACTGTCAGGCTTTACATATACGCGGTCAGGCTTAACACATACAAAGCCAGGCTCAACACATAAACGGTCAGGCTTAACACGTATACTGTCAGGCTTTACATATACGCGGTCAGGCTTAATACATACAAAGCCAGGCTCAACACATACGCGGTCAGGCTTAACACAGTTCTGCAGCAAACACATAAAATGATAATCGCACATACAGAGCATCAATAACATGGCAGGCGCTGTCATCCCGGTCACCAAATACAGGCAGGAGGGAGGATGGCAGCGTGCACCTGCCATGATTAAGATCGCTGTTTGTATGCCAGGCTGTTGAACGTCGACCTCTTGAGGCGGGTTAAGGGAGGACTAGACCCTCACTCTCCCTCCTGTACTACCTGTCTTCCTCTTGGGGCCAACCACCTGTCTCGGACGCCCTCGCCGTTCTACCTCACTTTTTATTGAACTATCAACAATATTAGTTTCCTGTTATCAACGCTACATTTCTTTCGAGGTTATTAGCTTTGTAAGTAACGCCTTTAACTCAACTCAGTTGAGTAATGAGATGTACAATTTCTCCACGGTAGAACGCCACCCTCCGAGGGCTCCACATTGTCTCACTGTTTAGTCCCCAAAACTTCTTCTTCTATCAGTAGTTAATTAACGGTGTATGTAAGTTCCACCATGTTTTCACTATAACGGTACAGCAAATTATATTTTTTAGCATTAAACTGTTATTATTTTATTGTCTAATCATCACTACATATAACATCACCCATCATCACTACATATAACATCATCCATCATCACTAAATATATACCATCCATCATCACTACATATAACACCATCCATCATCACTACATATAACACCATCCATCATCATACATATAACACCATCTATCATCACTACATATAACTACCCATCATCACTACATATAACAGCATCCACCATCACTACATATAACATCATCCATCATCACTACATATAACACCATCCATCATCACTACATAACACCACCCATCATCACTACATATAAACAACATCCATCATCACTACATATAACACCATCCATCATCATCACTATATAACACCATCATCATCATCACTACATATAACACCATCCATCATCACTACACATCGGTAAGTAGGTTCAGAGATTCTCGTGCGGACACACACACACATACTTCTTTGTTATATATATATATATATATATATATATATATATATATATATATATATATATATATATATATATATATATATATATATATATATATATCTGATAGTAAAACCCTGAAATCACCTGCCGTGTGTTACTGTACATTTCAACTCGTGTTCAAGGATGGCCAACCCAAGGGCCACCTAGGCGCGGATTTATTTAATTAAAGTGTAGAAGCTGTCGTCAATACAACAATCACACTTTAAGTTAACGAGTTGCATGACCCAGTGTCAGGGAATAATCTGAGAAGACCGGACAACTCGCCAACTGCACTGGCTAACCATTACCCCGAAACACGAGCCGCTAGTCAATTATCATCCTGGTTCCAAATTTCTGGGCTGGGTTGTTTTTTGTGGTTGTTGGGTGTGTTTTTGTTGTTGTGTTGTTTGGGGTTGGTGTTTGAGTTACTAGGGATGTCACCTTCATTGGTGAGTTCTGAGGTGACTAAAGAGGCCGATACGGGACCCACAGGGTCGTCCCATTCGTGGCACATGTGGAGGGCTACATCTAGTGCTGGAGGGGCGGCGGCAGCGTTTTTCAGACCCTGGCGCTTGTCTGCCTCGTTATGCAGTCGGGCTAACTCGAAAGTATTGACACCTTCTTGTGTGGTGCTCCTCCAAGCATTACAGTGTGGAGTAATCGTCTCCCAGTTGAGGGGGTCGATTTGTTACTTTTTTTGCTTTGTCTTAAGACTATCCTTATGCGTAAAGGCACTTTTTCTAGCCCCTTCCCCATGTGGAGTGGGCAGAGTGACTCCTCAAAAGGGCTGCTTAGTCGCACAGACAGGACCAGATTGCACTGCTGCCTAGAGCCCAGTGCATAAACGACCATCTTATCTGGGTCGCCCATGTGCAGAGTTGTGACTTGAGACTCCTGGCAGTCATCTCTGCCTGACTGCCGTCGCCATTCATCCGTCGCCATTGGACTTTTGGGGGTATAGGGGTTTTGATGATGATGAGAGGTATGATAGGCTGGATGATGGCTGCACGTAAGTTGATTTATGTGGTGAGGCAGGAGCGCAGGCTGCAACCACATCTTGGGTCTCCCTCTTCATGATCCTGTGGTGCAAGTGTTGCAATGACTGGGGAAAGGGAGAGTTTCAATGGACTTCCGATAGCCCTAGTTTTTGGGGGTTTCACCTTAGTAGCCTGTCCATCAAGCATTGCCTTCATCCGTTGGTGTAGTCGTTGGGTTCCCATGGTGGTCACCTCTTTGCCCTATACCGCCGTTGGAGCTCTTTAAGCCTGTCTGCCTGATGTGGGGCTTCACCTCAGATTTTTCGTTCGAGGTTTACTCCCGTAGCCTTATACCTACCAAGGTTAATCCACAAGGTAGCGGGGCAGTGCTTGGTAGGCGCCAGGACATGTCCACATGCCAGTGGGCCTATGCGCCGTCCCTCTGGGGCCCACTGCTACTCTGAGATCCCCTAATGGTCTAGCCTGGGCCCACGAGGCACCCAGTTACCGTGTGTTGCTACGGACAGGCACACCAGGGGCTGTGTACTGGCAGGAGAAGACTTGAACAAGTTTCTTCCCTCTTCGCCATGAGGGCTAGCCAGTAGCAGTAGCTGAAAGCGAGAGGAAGCAAGCAGTGACTGCACCTTAACACTAACATAATGCTGCCACACTAGACGCATTACACCACCTTGTACGCACACACACACACACACACACACACAAGGAAGACGTCACTCTTATTGCTGAGTGAGGTTCATCCAACAGTGACACTAAACCAAATGCCTTGTGTATAAACATAATGTGAGCCGATGTAAACCCTTACTGTTACCATGGCAGGTTAATTTTTTATAATGACGCTGTCACTGTAAATTAATATAGTCACCGCTGGAGACTGTCTTATATAATAATTTTTTTTAACACCGAAAACCTTATGTGTTATTATTACACGAACCATTATCATGATAACATTTGGTAAGTTTGTGTTTGATTTTACCCATAAGTTTATTACGTGGAGTTTGTGACATATTGGTCAACTCTTACAAATTTGGTACAAATCCATATTCTCATACTCTAGTTGTTCAAGGGACAGACACACAGACAGGACCCAAAACAATATTTTTCCCCTCATTTGTGTGGAAAGATAACAAGTATGATATTACACAATGCAATATATTTCAACATGACACTATGGCTCTGATATCTTAGGTATCACATTGACCTCACACCTCAGCAACAAAAATTTGGTCTCCTGTAACTGTTTATGAAGTTTAGAAGCTTGTTGCGCCAAGCCTCACTTTACAGATGGAGTGTTAACAACCATTTATGTGAGTCACGTGTGCTCCCAGATGGAATATTGCTGTCATCCCTGAGCTGGTGTGTTGTTGGGGCACTTAACCTCCTCAACTTGCTGCAGATAAACTAAGAAAGCAGACAACAATAACGACCTTACCAGAAAACATCTAGCACTGCACATTCACAGCATCTCATCCCTTTCCCTGCACGACAGATACTTCTAAAGTAAACTATAGTACCAGCAACACTCACCAAACTATCAGCCTATGAGGGTAATTGGGAAGGTCGATACAGTTTATATTAATATTCCATCAAGCAAAATTTTAGTTTATCAAAAGTTATAACATTATACAGTATATACAGTGGCTTCATACAACCTGCAACAGTTCGTCTTTCTTCAAATATCTACAATCTTTGGCAGGACAGATATAACAACGACATATGTGTGTGAGAGAGAGAGAGAGAGAGAGAGAGAGAGAGAGAGAGAGAGAGAGTTGTGAATTTCAAGTGGGATATTCAGAGTCTATTCAGGACAGGATGAAACAAATGGTAGGAAAACAACGAATGTGAAAATAAACCTGAGAATAAAAAGAAAACAGTGTTACAGGACCATCAGGCATGTGTGTTTTTAAAGAGGAGCGACGCACAAACAATACAACAGTGTGGCCAAGTTGTTGTACCAACTGGTCCAGAGGTAAAACACGGTTAAGGTGTTCTGCCTTCATTATGAGGGGTATGAGGTCGGGGGGCGAGGCTGGGGGTGGAGGCTGGTGAGGAGGTCATGGGGGGAGGTCAGGGGGGTGAATGAGGGTTAGGGTAGGGAGGTAAAGGCAGGGGAGGATGAGGGGGAGAGGAGGAGGAGTGCAGGGAGGGACAGGGTGAGGGAGGTGAGGCAGGGAGGAGGCAGGGGAGACGAGGGGTGAGGGGCAGGGAGGGTGAGGGAGGGTGGGAGGGAGAGGCAGGGAGGTTGAGGAGGGGCAGGGAGGATACATAGAGGAGAATGATGGTGAAGACAAGGAGGACGAGGGTAGGGTGAACCAGGGAGGGGCAGGGAGGGACGAGGGCAGGGGGATGAGGGGTGAGGGGCAGGAGGATGAGGTGAGAGCAGGGAGGATGAGGGAGGGAGGAGTAAGGGGAAGGAGGGAGGGAGGTTGAGGCAGGAGGATGAGGGGCAGGGGAGGATGAGGGGTGGGGAGGGAGGAGAGGGAGAGAGGGCAGGAGAGAGGGTAGGGAGGATGAGGGGTGGGGCAGGGGAGGGTGAATACTTCAATTTTGTGACGCACTTCAGTCATCATGGTGAATCAGCACTGGCCATTGTGGTGAGTTGTAATTGAGCTGTCATTGCTGGTGAGTCACATCGGCCATCATCATGGTGAGTTAATTCTTATTCGTCATTCTATGACTTATTTTTTCCGTGTGTCATCATGGTGGGACTTCATAATCATTGCCATTGGGATGGCAGAGATGCTTATGTAGGGGTGAATGCCATAGCGCTATGCACGGTACTGAGGAGCGTCAACATAATGATTGAGCTGTTATCACACCTCGTATGTCTACACCTCTGATATTAATAACTACATGATGCTAATATCACCTAAATATGTCTTCTTTAAGATAGGTGATCGCCAGCAAACACAACTTAGGAATGATGACAGGTATAGAACTGAGGAGTATTGTCAAGCCACAGATTAATTATATTCGTACACCTAAACATGTACATAAACACTTATATCTTATCTAAGTTAATTGTATTCAAAAGGTGTTGACCTCACACACTATTACTGCAGTCATCGTAGCTTATTACATGGTATATGGTAATTAAGACAAACCTGAGTTAAACGCATAATTCCTATATTAGAATGTGACCAGCTGTCTGACCAGCACCCCCACACACATCAACTGTTGTAGTGTGGGGTGGTGAAGCAAGATCACACCTCCCCTGCTGTAGTGTGGGTAAGGTGGAAGCAGAGTCTGCCACACCTCCCCCTGCTGTAGTGTGGGTAAGGTGAAGAGGTCTGCACCCCCACACACCCCCTGCTGTAGTGTGGGTAAGGTGAAGAGAGAGTCTGCACCCCACACACCTCCCCTGATGAGTGAAGCACATGAGTCTGCACCCCCCACACACCTCCCCCCTGTTGTGTAGTGTGTAAGGTGAAGAGAGAGTCTGCACCCCACACACCTCACCCTGCTGTAGTGTGGGGTATGTAGAGAGTCTGCACTCCACACACCTCCCCCTCTAGTGTAAGGTGAAGAGAGAGCCACCCCCACACACCTCCCCTGCTGTAGGGTAAGGTGAAGAAGAGTCTGCACCTACACTCTCCCCTGCTGTAGTGTGGGTAAGGTGGTTCAAGCACCTCCACACACTTCTCCCTGCTGTAGTGGGAAAGTGTGAAGAGAGAGTCTACACCCCCCACACCTCCCCCCCTGCTGGGCGTGGTGGGTGGTAGAGAGAGTCTGCACCCCACACACCCCCCTGTGTAGTGTGGGGTATGAAGAGAGAGTCTGCACCCCACACACCCCTGCTGTTGTGTGGGTAGAGAATGCACCTCCACACCCCTGCTGCTGGTGTGTGGGTATGTGAGAGTTCACTCACACACACTGTGTGTGGGCAAGGTGAAGAGAGTTCTGCACTTCACACCTCCCCCCTGCTGTGGTGTGGGTAAGGTGAAGAGAGAGTCTGCACCTCACCACACACCTGCCCTGACATGTAGAAGCATGAGTCTGCACCCCCACACACCCTCTCCCCTGCTGTAGTGTGGGTAAGGTGAAGAGAGAGTCTGCACCCCTCACACACCTCCCCTGCTGTAGTGTGGGTAAGTGAAGAGAGAGCCTGCACCTCACACACCTCCCCTGCTGTAGTGTGGGTAAGGTGAAGAGGTCTGCACCCCACACACTCCCCCTGCTGTAGGTGGGTATGAAAAGAGTCTGACACCCACACACCCCCCCCATGTGGTGGCAGAAGAGAGAGTCTGCACCCCACACACCCCCCACAGGGTAAGGCAGAGAGTCTGCACCCCACACACCCCCCCCCAGGTAAGGAAGAGAGAGTCTGCACCCCCACACACCTCCCTGCTGAAGTGTGGGTAAGGTGAAGAGAGTCTGCACCCCACACACCCCCTGCTGTAGTGTGGTGCAAAAGAGTCCACATCCCCACACCTCCCCCCTGCTATGTGGGCAGGAAGAGAGAGTCTGCACCCCTCCACACCTCCCCATGCTGT
This sequence comes from Homarus americanus, assembly GCF_018991925.1. Taxonomy (NCBI): domain Eukaryota; kingdom Metazoa; phylum Arthropoda; class Malacostraca; order Decapoda; family Nephropidae; genus Homarus; species Homarus americanus. The sequence goes on from NW_024724588.1 coordinate 55,495, forward strand.
AGTGTGTAAGGTGCAAGAGTCTGCACTCCACACACCTCCCCTGCTGTAGTGTGTGGGTGAAGAGAGTTGCACTCCACACACTCCATGTGGTTGTAGAGAGTAAGGAAGAGAGTCATGACTCCACACCCCTGCTGTAGTGTGGGGGTAAGAGAGTCTATATCCCCCTCTGAGTGTGAGAGAACATAAGAATGGAGAATAGCTGCAGCGGTTTCATCAGGCAGTCCCGTTTACACTCAACCCTATTGCTCATAAAAGCATCCAACCTATGTTTGAAGCTATCCAGCGTATTTGAGTTATATGAGATTTTTTGGTAACTTGTTCCACTTATCCACTACTCTGTTTCCAAACCAGTGTAACTGTTTCACGCCGAAATCTAAATTTTCTAATGAAAATCTATTTACAGCCTGCCCTGGTTGAATAGTTTGAGTACTTCGTAATGTCCCCTTTGTTTAACCCTGACTTCCTTTATTACACCTTCTATCATGCCTCTCACTTCTGCCTCTCGAGGAGTGCAACTAAGATGCTTTAATCTGTCTTGCATTCAAGGTTCCTAATGCCCGGATTATTCTTGTCTCTCTCTGATTCTTTCCAATGATTCTATATCCATTCTGTTGATTCTATATCCATTCTGCAAGAGTCTGCACCCCTCACACACCCTCACACTATTTTAACAAAAGACAACGCCTTGTTCTGTTTCCTCTTATGTCTCTCTCAACTCAGCAGTGATTAAGGATCGTGTAAGTCGATAAGTGGTGTGTTCAAGGTTATAGGAACTACCACTATTAGGTTGTCTAGGTGTTTCATAGCTATCTCTTAACACTGTGTAGTGGTCACTTTTCTTAATAATATGCCTTAACGGCTTAATGTTATATAACAATGTACCGATAGCTGGTAACATTGTAACCCCTTTTAGTGGTTCAATAATTAATGGATAGAAATACAATAATTCCACTTGATAGATTAATCACGTGGGCTCGCGTTGTTGTAATTCTCTTTCCTGAGTCGGGCACAGTTAACCAAGAGATACCCACTCATGTAGTAATTGATAGAACTTTAAATATTCGCTTGAACATTATTTTCATTAGATTGTTGACAAAATCCGCCTCGCTGAGATAATAATCAGATAAACGATAGATATTCCTACTCTATCTCAGTCTCATTCACTTTTTTTTATTACGTGAAGCTCTCGACACATGTAGCTGACGCCTGACTCACGCTGACGTTAGACCCACGTAGTTGCGTCAGACCCACGTAGCTGACGCCTGACTCAACGTAGCTGACGTTAGACCCATCGAAAGGACGTCAGACCCACGTAGTTGACGCCTGACTCACGTAGTGATGTTAGACTCACGTAGCTGACGTTAGACTCACGTAGCTGACGCCTGACCCACGTAGCTGACGTTAGACCCACGTAGCTGAAGCCTGTCCATGTAGCTGACGTCGTTGTTGCACTAGTAAACTTTGAAGTGGCGACAAAGGGGATTTACAAAGATTAGGAAATTCCGCTATTTCACCTGATAATTAAACACCAAACCTAACTCAACCTATAACCTCCCCCACCATCTTAACGGTACAGTATTGAAACATCATGGATATAAGCTGGGGTTCTCAACATGAGATCCACCTCTCTGAGGAGCCACGAGTGTTCTGGGTCACATAGTCACACTTTCACGTGATGACCATTGTCTTCTCGCATATTGACATTCACTTAGAAATCAAGACCTCAACTATTTATATAAAGAGTGTTACCTTACACATCTGTGTGTATCACTAGTAATTTGTGATTTTTCCTCAATAAAAATTTCCACACATACAGTACCTGGGAATTAGGCTCTGTAGTCCAGTCAATTCAAATTGTCTCTTCAGTCTTGTGTTACTGGTAGGCAGACAACTTGCAGTACGGTATATGTCAACATCAACAGTTTTAACCTTTAAGAGCCACGACTCATGAGGTTTATTCTTTGACCATATATGGACATGTCATACTAAATAAATAAAAATAAATAAATAAATAAATAAATAAATACATAAATAAATAAATACATAAGTAATTTAATTAAATAAATAAATTATTAGATAAATAAATGAATGAATATAAATAAATAAATAAATATATACTGTATAAAGCACATTGTGCTATGAACGACTACAGCAAGTGAGCTGGATCTGACAAGAACCTCCGTCTTTAAAACACTGTCGATTTTGTTTTTTTATTTTTATTTACGACCACGGGCATTCAAGATGAGGCTTACAGAGTTAAAATTCATGCATAATAATGACAAAGCCTGAGAATGCCGGATCAGTGAGTTGCACTGCGCGAGCTAAGTCTTTAACATTGAGGAAAATTATTGCAAATTATTTTTTTCACCTACATTATTCTGGCCAAGGACAGACATGACTATGAGGTGCCTCAAGGTAGAGAGGGATCTTACAAGCCCACTCCCTCTCACATGTCTTGTGTCTGAGTTCGTTGTCTCGTCCCTTTTAATATTACAGGCGAAATGTTTAGTTTTGGAATTAAAGTCCAAAAAATAAACCCAGCAACGTCAGGTACCCAAGCTAGTCTAATGTATATCCGGATTGGGAGTAAAGAAGAACAGAAATATAAATTGCTGGAGACAGATTGTTGTAACGTTATAGTCAAATTCTGGTTAAACTCATGTTTCTTAATCAGAGAAGAGCTGTTGATAAATAATCTCATGTGTCATGACGAAAGGATTCTGGCGCACCACCTGTGTCAGACAACATTGTTTTGGTGTTGGGACAGTTTCTGCTCCACCTGACAACCACCACCAAATCCGCCCCGGGACATTTAAACGTAAACAAATTAAATATCTAAAGAGAGGTCTTGTACAAAGTCATCGCTTCTTAGTAATTATCATAAACAGTTTGTAAGGAAAGTGACTTCATTAGGAAGATGAGGAATGGCTTCCTGAGTCTTGATGTTCAGGCCTTAGCGTCAAGCGAAGTGGGTGTACGTCCAGGTTCTGTTGACGTGTAGAGTAATCGGCGCATGGTGCTGTATGTATACGTCCGTCGTTTAACTTGAACAAGAATATAAAGAGTATGGGTATGTGAGGCGTAATGCTTGTTAAGCGTCAGAGCTTTATTATATATAAACATTCAGCAGAATCGTCGCCTCCGGGTGGCTGATCTGCTAGGCCACGGTAGACGCCACCTCCGGAGGCTCCACATTGTCTCACTGTTCAGTCCCCAAAACTTTTCTTCCATCAATAGTTCATTAACGGTGTATGTAAGTTCCACCATGTTTTCACTACAACGGTACAGCAAAGTATATTTTTTAGCATTAAACTGTTATTATTTTATTATCTAATCATCACTACATATAACACCACCCATCATCACTACATATAACATCATCCATCATCACTACATATAACATCATCCATCATCACTACATATAACACCACCCATCATCACTACATATACACCATCCATCATCACTACATATAACACCATCCATCATCACTACATATAACACCACCCATCATCACTACATATAACACCATCCATCATCACTACATATAACACCATCCATCATCACTACATATAACACCATCCATCATCACTACATATAACACCATCCATCATCACTACATATAACACCATCCATCATCACTACATATAACACCACCCATCATCACTACATATAACACCATCCATCATCACTACATATAACACCATCCATCATCACTACATATAACACCATCCATCATCACTACATATAACACCATCCATCATCACTACATATAACACCATCCATCATCACTACATATAACACCACCCATCATCACTACATATAACACCACCCATCATCACTACATATAACACCACCCATCATCACTACATATAACACCATCCATCATCACTACATATAACACCATCCATCATCACTACATATAACACCATCCATCATCACTACATATAAATCCATCCATCATCACTACATATAACACCATCCATCATCACTACATATAACACCACCCATCATCACCACATATAATACCATCCATCATCACTACATATAACACCATCCATCATCACTACATATAACACCATCCATCATCACTACATATAACACCACCCATCATCACTACATATAACACCATCCATCATCACTACATATAACACCATCCATCATCACTACATATAACACCATCCATCATCATACATATAACACCATCCATCATCACTACATATAACACCATCCATCATCACTACATATAACACCATCCATCATCACTACATATAACACCATCCATCATCACTACATATAACACCATCCATCATCAACATATAACACCATCCATCATCACTACATATAACACCATCCATCATCACTACATATACACCATCCATCATCACTACATATAACACCATCCATCATCACTACATATAACACCATCCATCATCATATAACACCATCCATCATCACAACATATAACACCATCCATCATCACTACATATAACACCATCCATCATTACATATAACACCACCCATCATCACTACATATAACACCATCCATCATCACTACATATAACAACATCCATCATCACCACAGATCGGTAAAGTAGTTTCCGAGATTCTCGTGCGACACACACACCCACACACAAACAAACAGACAGAGAGAGTGAGTGAGGGGGGGAGAGAA
>NW_024724589.1:5000-13573 GCF_018991925.1 Homarus americanus
CTGCAGCTCTTCACAGTCCGCTTGGTTCTTAATTTCCCGAAATAACTTGGCGTCATCGGCAAACATTTGTATGGAGGAGTGTACAACGTCAGGCATATCATTTATGAAACAAACAAACAACAGCGGGCCCAATACACTACCCTGCGGTACCCCACTTGTTACAGGTACAGATGACGATTTCGTGCCATTAATCACCACACATTGCTTGCGGTCATGTAGAAAGTCTTCTATCCACGCTAGGACATTTCCCCGAATTCCGTACCCTTCCAGTTTGATTTTCAGCCTTTCGTGGGGTACACTGTCGAAAGCCTTGGCAAAATCTAGGTAAATATTGTCGATATTACCACCCCGTTCTAGAATATGGGTCCAAATATCCAATACCTTGAGCAATTGTGTCAAGCAAGAGCGCCCCGGCATAAAACCGTGTTGGCAATCTTTTACAAGGTTGTTTCGTAGTAGATGTTCCATCGCTGCATCTCTGATAATACTCTCAAGTACTTTACATATTATGCTGGTCAGGCTCACCGGTCTATAGTTGTTCTTGGAGTGCCTATCGCCCTTCTTGAAGATAGGACTCACATAAGCCACTTTCCATTCACTGGGGACCATTTGTTCATCCAGGCATTTACAAAACAGGATCTTCAGGGGCTCTGCAAGCTCGTTGCACAGCTCCCTTAGCACTCTAGGATGCACCATGTCAGGTCCAGCACTCTTATGGACCTTTAGCCTGGACAGTTTATTTCTAATACCCTCTTCTGTGAACACAATGTGGGTCAGTGCTGTGTCGAACCGTCTGTCCTCAAACGCAGGAAGGTCAGTTGCATCCTCTCTTGTGAACACTGAGGAAAAGAAGCTGTTCAATGCCTCAGCTTTATCCTGGTCAGAATCTGCGTAACTACCATCTTCAAGCCTCAGGTCTGATACTCCTACTCGCGTTTTCAATTTCGACTTTGCATAGCGGTAGAAACGCCTTTGGGTTTGACTTGACCTCGCGTGCAACCAGCCTTTGGAACTCCTTTTCAGCCCTCCTACACTCTATCTTTGCTTGGTTTCTGGCTCTTGCATACATCCTCCTGTCTTGCTCATCGTTTGACCCAACCCACGTCTTGAATTTCTGGGTTTCTTCTTAATTTTGTCGACCGCCGCATGGTTCATGTGTAGGGATCCCCTCGTATTCCTAGAAGCACTGGGTTTGGTCTTGGGTATATATTTATCGATCAAATGGGTCATTTTACTAGTTATGATATTCAGCGTAGTGTCTGCGTTCTTGTGCCTTAATAAGTCAGGCCAGTTGATACCCCTCATCTCTTCCCTCATCCCATTGTAATTTCCCTTGTAATATTTGCACCTTGGCCTGGCCTTATCTTGAACTAGGTAACAGTTAAATCTGAATGACAACACTGTATGGTGACTGGTGCCAACTGGGGCAAGGTGTTCCAGTTTGGCCACCATACCCTCCTCGTTTGTTATGATGAGGTCAAGTGGCTTGGGTGTTTGCTCCCCTCTGTAATGTGTCGGGTCTCTCACATGTTGGAACAGAAAATTATCTCTCAGAGTTTCTACAAAAAGAGTAGCAGGATTATTCAAGTCATTCGGGGTGGACTCGTTTCTCCAGTCGATGTCGCCATAGTTAAAGTCCCCCATGATAAGGAGGTGGCTGGGGTTGAGCATCGCCGCATTGTTTATTAAGGTTCTTAAGTTCCTTTGATTTAGTGGGCCACAGTTTGGGGATCTGTAGATACACCCGACGATAAGTAAGTCCCCTCCCTTTAATTTAATTTTACACCACTTGGACTCTTCAAAAACATCCTCTCCCTGTACCCTCGCCTGGCTGGCTCTAAGGTCTTGCCTAGCGTAGATAACCACACCCCTCCTGCAGGATTCTTGAGTTAGGTTCGTAAATGAGTCATATCCAGCAATACTGAACTCACATTCCTCTGGGTCGATTCTCCTGTTCTTGTACAACAGTTCTACAACTCCTACAATATCTGGTTGGTGTACTCTTAGTAGTGTTTCAAACTCCTCCCTCTTATCAAGGAACGTGTCAGTATTAGTGTACATGACATTCAAGCCAGAATTTGTTCTCGGTAACGTCTCTGCTCTTAGTAATAAACCCGCTCCACCCACATTCTCAGAAGCTGCAGCATTTGCTAAGTACACTGTATTTTGCAGGCTGTGAAACAAAATCTTAATATTTAATCTCAGTACCGCAGCAAAAGTCACATCAATATTTTTTAACCAATACGTTAATATTTCTTACCTTATAGTATTATGTCTTCCAACGAAGTAAATAACTGGATCGAAAACACAAGAGAACTTAAAAGTCGTCTAGCCTCCCCTCGTCTTGTCACGATGGAGACTTGTGCAGAACTGAAGTGAATTGCTTGTAACTGGTGGATTGGTCGGCTGTACATGAACTGATATGACCCGAGACTGCATGGTTTTGCAGCTACTGGAGACGTTAATCCTTCCCTTTGTATCGGCGGCAAGTTAATCCTCGTCGTGTCTGACCTAACACCTGACCCACACCACATGAGCTCACTGGCGTACTTGTTTGAAGTTGTTTCCTTAATCCTCAACAGGTTACAGGTTGTGTGTGTGGCGGGGGGCCTCATAGCAAGGGTGTAGCTCATGACGTGGCCGTGATGATGTGGGTCAGGTGTTAGGTCAGACACGACAAGGATTAACTTGCCGCCGATACAAAGGGATGGATTAACGTCTCCAGTAGCTGCAGATATGGGTGATGAGCAGACCCAAAAGTGCCGCCTGGGGCGGACCCACCCCCCCCCCACCCCTAGCTACGCTAGTGGGTATAAACCTTACTGGCCTTTTTATGGCATGCAGACAGAAAGCTACCTTAGGTGACTATAAATGTATTAAGAATTATTTCTTTAAGGTCTCCCCTCAGGTGACTCCTGTACCCAAAGGCATGTAAGCTAGCTAATATCACCCTACTGTATAACTTTATATAATAGGCTAGTAATTATGAAAGGAATATAAATATGCTTTATTTGTAAAAACGTTATACATTTTGCAAATTTTTTACAATTTTCCTTAATGCTAATCTTAACATCAATTATTATTAGCCCTATATCTAACTTAAATTATTAATTAACTATAATTTACTACTGTAGCTATAATATATGCACATATATAGTAATGCCTCTTTGAGAGTATAAGCATACAAATTAATTGCAATATTTAAAAGCTTAAGAATAAAAGTACAGATAGTTTATAATGATAATACAATATGATAACTATGGGTGATTAAGTTAAATGTTTATTGATATAAATGCGAATTTTGTAAAAAAAATATTATAAATGTTTGTAAATATGTTTTCTGGAATGGGATGCAATCTAGAAACTATGCTTCTAGAGGTTGCTGGGGCATGCTTGACATGTTTATAGTTCAATTAGTAGATAATAAACCCTTTACCTTGAATAAATAATTTCCATTTCATTTAAAACACAATAAATGAAAAATAAAACACAAATTTGCAAAAAACCTGTTCTGTTAAGCAGTTTTTTTTTTTTTTTTTGCAATCAAGAAATTATGCTTCTATAGCTATCTGGGGCATTATTAACATGTTTATATAGTTAAATTAGTAGATAATGAACTCTTTAACTATGAATAAATAACTAACATTTCATTTAAAACACAATAAATGCTAAATAAAACACAAATTTGCAAAAGTGATTTTCTTGGCCCCTGTTTTTTTTGCAAAGTTTTTTTTAAAACGATCCGTTTTTTTGAGTAGCATGTAATGAGACAAAGATTTAAGAGTAGAAGATATAGAGATAGGTAGAATATTGATAGTATAAGAGTATAAAAGAGAGGAAGATTTTGGTAGCGTGGCCGTGATAGTTATTTACACTGTCAGTACACTTATCGTATCTTATACGTCAATACACATCTATTACGTTCTTAAAGGCGACTTCTCAAACACTGCTTCGTTACAACTCTTTATTAATTACGAACATGACATGGACACATTAATAACACCTTCTATTGAAGTTACTAGGACATTATATTTACGTTACTAGGACATCATATTACGTTACTAGACACTCTGATTCTCGGACACGAACATGAAATGAATACACTTCCCACGTAGGTAACTCATCCCATGGAAAGCTCTGACAAACACTCACGTGACCTAGGGGAGGCCTAGCAGGTAGTCCTGGGTTGTCTCTATGGGAGACTGCTTAGCTGGGCGCCGGAGGGAAGTCTCGGTCCTGACCGGAGGCGACTTGCCTCCGGCCCTTGACTTCTCTCGAGCAGGCCTGGTGGTGTAGTAGCTGGCCACCTTGTTACAAGACAACTCTCTCTCTGCGAATTCCCGAGGGAGGACCAGGACGTCCTATATATTGGGATGCGAGCCGTCAGGTTCAGCTGGCCGGGGGGCGGGGGGCGGCGAAGGGTCTCCTTACATTTGACCTCGCAAATGAGAGGTCAGGTCTGGACTTTTCAGAACTATCTGGGAAAGTCATCAGGTGGGGCCGTGTGTATATTGGGAGAGCAACCGTGAGAGTTCCCCTACACTTGACCTCCCAAACGTCGGGTCAGACTGGAGTTTCTGAGATGTAAGGAGAAGTCATCAGGTGGGGCCGTGTGACACGAGAGGCCCTGGTTGATTTGTGGCCCCTTGAGTTGGGCTCCAAGGGTTACATTTGACCTGGCTAATGTGAGGTCAGGTCCGGCCTTTGTTCAGAGAGTAGGTTATTGTATATTGGAAGAGAGTCGGCTGGTGCCTTCTTACATGTTTTGTTGGGGCCACATGTCACATGGGAGGGGAGCTAGGCTGATTTACAATCCTTGGTCAACCGCAGAGTTACCCTATACTTTTGACCTCGGCTAATGTCGGGTCAAGTCTGGCTTTCCTCGCGATGTAAGCTGTGGTCTGACAACCCCTCACTACAAGCAGCTCGATTTATGAAACAAACAAACAGCGACCCCACACACTGCCCTGTGGTACCCCGCTTGTGATGGGTACAGATGATGATTTCGTGCCATTAATCACCACACACTGCTTGCGGTCGTGTAGAAAGTCTTCTATCCACTCTAGGACATTTCCCCGAATTCCGTACCCTTCCAGTTTGATTTTCAGCCTTTCATGAGGTACACTGTCCAAAGCCTTGGCAAAATCTAGGTAAATATTGTCGATATTACCACCCCGTTCCAGAATATGGGTCCAAATATCCAATACCTTGAGGAATTGTGTTAAGCAGGAGCGTCCCAGCATAAAACCGTGTTGGCAATACTTTACAAGGTTGTTTCGTGGAGTGACGATCGTCCTTCTTGAAGATAGGACTCACATAAGCCACTTTCCATTCACTGGGGACCATTTGTTCATCCAGGCGTTTACAAAACAGGATCTTCGGGGGCTCTGCAAACTCGTTGCACAACTCTCTTAGCACTCTAGGATGTACTGTAGGGTTTTGTGATATTATGTTGTCTAACACTCAGGATGGATGGATGGAAACTCTAGGTGGTGGTTTTCTTATATAAAATATCTTATATACAAGACAGTCTGGTGCTGGAGATGCCGTGTGGTGAGAAGCTTGGTCAAGAGACACGTTCAGTGAGTAGCGTGCTTGAGGAGGTATCTGTGCAGGAGTTTCGTTAGAGGAGATGTTTCGTGTTGCTGTCCTCCAGGTTGAATGAGACCTGGACAGCGAGGAGCTTGCTTGGAGGAGGTGTTGCGTGTTCAGGAACGTAGGGCAGAATGAATCTCGATGGAGAGAGTGCGAGCCTCTATACACAGCTGCAGGAAGTAAACCTGTGGGAACTTGCCGGTTTCTTGACTCCGTTGCTAGGGTACACGTATCAGCTGGTGACCCCTGCAGCTCGCTGGTTGCTAGGATACTGTTACATTGGAATGGGGATACACAGTTGTAGGGAGAGATCCACTACAGTACCATGTCAGGGCCGGGACTCTTCGGACCTTTAGCCCGGACAGTTTATTTCTAATACCCTCCTGAATGACAACACTATATGGTGACTGGTGCCAGTTTGGCCACCATTCCCTCCTCGATTGTTATGATGTGGTTAAGTGGCTTGGGTGTTTGCTCCCCTTTGTAATGTGTCGGGTCTCTAACATGTTGGAACAGAAAATTATCTCTTGAGTTTCTACAAAAAGAGTAGCAGGGTTATTCAAGTCATTCGGGGTGGACTCGTTTCTCCAGTCGATGTCGCCATAGTTAAAGTCCCCCATGATAGAAGGTGGCTAGGGTTGAGCATCGCCGCGTTGTTTATCAAGGTTCTTAAGTTCCTTTGATTTCGTGGGCCACAGTTTGGGGATCTGTAGATACACCCAATGATAAGTAAGTCCCCTCCCTTTAATTTAATTACACCACTTGGACTCTTCAAAAACATCCTCTCCCTGTACCCTCGCCTGGCTGGCTCTTAGGTCTTGCCTAGCGTAGCTAACCACACCCCTCTTGCAAGTTTCTTGAGAAAGGTTTGTAAATGAGTCATATCCAGCAATACTGAACTCTCATTCCTCTGGGTCGATTCTCCTGTTCTTGTACAACAGTTCTACAACACCTACAATATCTGGTTGGTGTACTCTTAGTAGTGTTTCAAACTCATCTCTCTTATCAAGGAACGTGTCAGTATTAGTGTACATGACATTCAAGGCAGAATTTGCTCTCGGTAACGTCTCTGCTCTTAGTAATAAACCCGCTCCCCCCCCTCCCATTCTTATAAGCTGCAGCATTTGCTAAATACTCTGTATTTTGTAGGGTGTGGTTAGAAATGTCATTGTTTACACGGCGCTCGCCTCCTCCTGTCCGGTAGGCTGAGCTGGTGCCGCCTCCTGGGTGGGGGTTAGAGCATTGCCAGTCAACAGAAACCGAAGATTATCAAGGTAACGATAACACCGTCGACAATGGCCGAGGCAGGAAAGTGCATTTCAACCTCGAAAAGATTCAAAACTTTCTTGAGGAATACCACAGTAAATGACATCTGCTTTAGCAATGATATCCATTGAAAATAAAATGACCACAGAAACAAAGGACTTTAATGAAAAAGTAACTCATCACTTTGCTACATCAAAGAGCCATTGTCTAGAGCAGGGGTTCTCAACCGGGGGGGAATTTCTCCCCCTCAGGTTTTCAGGGGGGGGGGTGGGAACTGGTACTAATATGGAAAAAATAAAGGATTTTCAGTATTATATGCATATTATTTGGAATGCACTTTTTGAGGCAGACAATCTTGGAAAGGAGGGGGGAATGACATTCTGACATATGGTGAAAGGGGTGCATGGGGCAAACAAGGTTGAGAACCACTGGTCTAGAGATTATGTTCAAGTAATGTCCAGCTGGGCCCCAGAGTATTCACACTGTATCATTAGCCAACATGACCCTCAACTGTTGAGGCACTCAAAGGATGATAAAACATTTCCATTTACCATAATACAGTAGAAGTCCAAAAATCCGGACTGCTTGGGGATTGGGTCGGTCCGGATTTTCGGATTTTCCGGATTCTCAGGCAGTACTTTTAAAATTAAAATTTAAGGAGGAATAAAGAAGAGATGAACAGGTACATTTTGATAGTTTATTCATTAGCAAATAAAGCATGCTTCATTTTTCAAAACGAGCAGTTTTAAAGAAAAATAAATTCAACACTAGACAAAAATGTAAACAAACTGTCTAATACCATGACAAGTCTTGAAATTCCTAAGCCATCCATCACTAAATGTGCACTCTGATTCAATGTTCATTTGCTCCTTAAAAGACTTTGCTTTGGCAATAAGCATCGGCCCAGAAATTGCCATACCTTCTGATCGTTTTAACAAAAACCATTCGTGCAACACTTTATCAAGATTTTTTAATTTGGGCCAATGTAAACTTTTTCTTTCAGCAATTTTAATGTAAGGCTCAGAAGAAGCTGTGAATTCTAGAATTTTATTCTTTGCCTCTTTTATATCATAAATTGTAGACTTTCCAATGTATGTTTCCATTAGAACAGCATTGCTCACATTACATTCTAGTTTCTTAATTATTTCAAGTTTGTCACTCAATTTCAATGTGTTCTTCTTTCTCTTCACACAATGAAGTTTATCTACTTTAGGGGCCATTATTATGGGCTTGTACTCTGTACATGGAAAGAGTAGGACTCAAAATTACATACGTTGTCACAGTTTGATTGCTTGTTTTAAAGTGGCGATCGTGTGGTCGTTTGTTGTCGCTGTGCAGCTGTGGCATTCATGCATGCACACATACACACAAAAGATTTATAGTGCCTCAAATTTTACATTTCAGTTCAAGCTAATTACAAAACTAACAAAATTAGCTACCTATAATTTACAATTACTTTTATTATTAGAATTATGTAAATTAATTTTTTAAAGCAACTCCATTCATTCACATAACCCACAAAAGCCTGCTAAATTTAAAAAGTTTGAGTTTTCGAAAAGTCCGGATTCTCGGGTGGTCCGGATTCCTGGCATCCGGATTTTTGGACTTTTACTGTAGTTTAGTCCTCCACCACAGTGACAGGTAAGCTAAAAAAAAAAGAAAACTGGCCTAGGTTGTATATAGTGGTTAGGTTAGGGAGAGGTTTTTTTTTT
>NW_024724590.1:0-9330 GCF_018991925.1 Homarus americanus
GTACTGACCCCTGGAGAACCCCACTGGTTACACGGCCCCACTCAGATTTAACACCATCTACGCTGACCCTCTGTGTTCTATCGGTGAGCCATGATTTTATCCAATTTAAAACTTTCCCCTCGATAACATGAGCCTTAATTTTTCTCAGAAGCCTCTGATGCGGTACTCTGTCAAATGCTTTGCTAAAGTCTAAGTAAATAACATCGTAATTTTCGTCATTATCTACTACCTCGAAGACTTTCCTAAAAAACGTTAGCAGATTTGTTAGACAAGATTTTCCCTTTGTAAACCCATGTTGAGAGTCGTAGATTAATTTGCTTTTCTCTAGATGCGATCGGATGCTATCTGCTATAATTGATTGAAGAAATTTCCCCACTACTGGCGTCAAACTGATCGGCCGGTAATTTGACGCTGATGCTCTGTCTCCCTTTTTAAATATGGGTACTACATTCGCCTGTTTCCACAACTCTGGCACAACTCCAGTGTCTAATGATTTTGTAAATAAATTTACGAGGGGTCCGCTAATCTGTTCCCTACACTCTTTTAAGACTCGAGGAAAAATTTCATCCGGCCCTGGGGATTTTGTGTTCTTTAGTTTATTTATCTTCTTAAGAACATCCTCTTTTCTGATAGTGATATTCTTTAATTTCTCTTCTTCCTTTCCCTTAAATATCAGTTCCACCTCCGGAATTTCATCGCAAATTTCTTCTGTGAAAACTGATAAGAAGTAGCTGTTCAAATGCTTTGCTCATGTCTTCACTACCATTTATCAATTCTCCCCTCCCTGACCTTAAAGGCCCAACTTTGTCCTTGACCTTTGTCCTATATACCTGGAAAAATCCCTTGGGATTCGCCTTGGATTCTCTTGCTATTTTGATTTCATAGTCTCTCTTTGCTTTCCTTACATTTTTCTTAACATTCCTAGATAGTTCATTATACCTGTTTCTGAGCTGCTCCTCCCCTCCCTTTAATGTGAAAGCACATGTTACAATCAGTGGTAATGCCCATTAGTAAAATAGGTATGAAACATGGTGCCATGGAAGGCGACCCTCTGGCTATTTTAGCGAACCTCAGCGAACAAGATATCCAGATGGTGAAGGTTTTCCTTGTCTTAATATAGTAAAGTTCAAGGTCCAAACTGACGTTTTCGACGTTTGATGAGTTGTGAATTGAGCGTCATACTCGAATTTCCACTGTCAAATTGCTTGGTGAGCTGCCTTTTGTGTCAAGTGTGATCCGAGGGCATTTTAGAAGGTCATACTATATTATACATGGTGCGGTCACCCTTCTTGTTAATCAGAATGGGAATATGATGGACCCGACTAAATTTGGATGGGATAATAAGAAGGGGTCCTTCTAAGTCCCTGAAACTAATATTCGCACAACTTCTGAGAACATGTGAATGCGATGGTAAGTGTGACACCAAGTGCTGTGACTGCAAGTCTAAAGGTGTCTGTTGTGTGTGTGTGTGTTTTATTTTTATTTTTTTCCCCAAAGAAATAAAATCACTTTTAAAGTAGTTAACCTCTTACTACTTCATAACCCCACAATCTCATATTGTACCTCTGACTCTCCTTGTTAGGATGAAGTCTGGATGCAGCGGACATTGGAATTTGTACACATTAACCCTAAAAGTGTAATGAGTGATATCTGACACGTCTAAATTCTCACCTGGTATGTGGTACTTGCACTTTTCTTGTTATGAACCAATAGTTCTGGGCAAGAAACCCAAATACAATTTGTTTGTTCTTATTGATTGAATAACCTATGTATTTCATGAAGGTTTTATAAATGTCATAGATTACATTACAGGCACAGCCATTGTTATGATATTATAATTGTGTGAACATGGTTGTATTTATTATATTCACCCAAATAAGGATTATGATAATTATTACTTAATTGATCAGTCCCAAATTAGGTAAGGTCATTTCATTATTTGGAGTATTTTGGTGTTCAGCGATGGTGGTTATATTGGATTTCCGGTTACAGATGGTGGCCGATAGTAAAATAGACATGTCAGACGTATGAAGGTATATAAAAATTAGCCGAAATTTATACCAAGTTAGTCATCTACACATTCTACAGTAGATCTAAAGTTATGGCTGGCTCAACGTTTCCTTTTGCGTAATGACGGCCATCTTTGATTTATCCCCTACTGGGTGAATGCGCAGATGGGTAAAGCTGACAGGGCAGCCAGCCTGGCATGATCCACGTGTCTCCCCTGTCCTGTTTGAGCCTTTGGCCTGAAGACAATTCTGTCTCTGGCTCTCTCTCTCCTCTGTCTGAGCCATTTGGTTAAGGTTTGTCCTTCCAGTCAAAGGGAATGTTAAGTGGGAGTCAGTGGTGCATATGCTGACTTTTTATTTGTAAATATGTATAAATAAGGTAGATTTACATTGGTGTTTCTGTTGGTCCTTTTCGCAAAGGATTTTACTCTTCAGCCATGACTGAATATTTGGAAGACCTTAAGAGTATTTCATGGAGTTTACCCGACTTAAACCTAGCCATAGCAGTATATCCCTATTGTCCAGTTCTGTGTCTTATAGGGTAAGCTTAGGCGAGACACTGGGTTGTGCTAACACACTCAAATTTCACCTTCCAGTAACACGCTTACATAATGGTAGTGGACACATCACACTTGTGGTGGTATACACGTCACACTTGTGGTGGTACTCACCTTGGTGGTAGTCACGTCACACTTGTGGTGGTACTCACCTTGGTGGTAGTCACGTCACACTTGTGGGTGCCACCGAAGATGTGGTGTTGAAGGAGGTCATCAGAGTCGTCACACTGGTTGAAGTCTATAACACTGAGCGGGAAGGTCACCGACACCACGCCCCTGTGGAAGAATACATAGGTTAAGTCACCGCGTGTGTTAAGTCAGGTCACCACACGTGTTAAGTCAGGTCACCACACGTGTTAAGTCAGGTCACCACACGTGTTAAGTCAGGTCACCACACGTGTTAAGTCAGGGCACTACACGTGTTAAGTTATCTCACCACACGCGTTAAGTCATCTCACCATAAGGGTTAAGTCAGGTCACCACATGTATTAATTCATGTCACCACACGTGCTATGTCAGGTCACCACACGTGTTAAGTCACGCCCCCCTTGTGTTAACTCAGGTCACCACACTTGATAACTCATGTCACCATTCGTGTTAAGTCATGTCACCCAAACTATTAAGTCAGGTCACTACTTGTGCTAAGTCAGGTCACCACACGTGTTAAGTCAGGTCACCACACCTGATAACTCATGTCACCACTTGTGTTAAGTCATGTTACCCAAGGTGTTAAGTCAGGTCACTCCAATTGTTAAGGGATGTCACCCAACATGTTAAATCAGGTCACCCTGCATGTTAAGTCAGGTTATAACAGCACCTTTGCTTTATATAAATATTCACCCAAATGAATAACACCAAGTTATTCAACAAGTAAGTCAACCTGATGTTGACGAAAACAGACAGCTGGGCTTGTAACTCTCTCATAGGTCGAGCGCAGGTCACCAAATTAATCAAAACAGCCTGCTCGCTCCCACTCCTCTCTCAGACAGAGAGAGGCCAGTAGACGATTACCACTTGAACAGGGAACTGAGACACATAACTCAAGTGTTATCTCAAAGTGTTATTCACAACACTTCCCTGGAGAGAATTGATAATTTATTATCTCAGATTATATCTGTGTATATGGTGTTATGCCATAACTTAGCAACTTAATTATGTTAAAGATGAATATAGTAATGATAGCACATATGTCACAACAAAAAAGCAAATTGGCAACTCAGCACAACTTAGTCCTTAATATTTATCACTTAAGATTTAATATTACTTCAATACACGACAAACAATGTTAAATGCAAACGTTACAAGAACAAATAAGGACGAAATTGTGCATCATGGGTTCAATCACAGCCCTCTTTATCACAGCAGTTCAGGAGTGAAGGTGTGTTGGTCACACAATATATATATATATATATATATATATATATATATATATATATATATATATATATATATATATATATATATATATATATATATATATATATATATATATATATATATATATATATACAGTATAGATATATATGTATATATATATGTAATATTCAGAAATTTCAGAGTAATTTCAAATGCCCCGCCGTTAGCGATACTGAGCGTTCAAGGTCATCTGAGGGGAGAGAGCGCTGCCTGCTCATAGCGAGAGATTGCGGAACTAGGCCTATATGATATTAAATGTAATTTACCGAATTAATAATGATGCGATTCATGAAGTAAGGGACTATTATTGAATTTGAAATTATTATAGATCGTTTATCAGTCTGAATAATGTTAAGGGTGTCCCAAGGAGTTATTAGTTAGGCGGAAAATATGTCACGTAGGCCTAAGCTAACGCCTTGAGAGGACGCGACGCTGGCTGGTTCTCAGTCGCGGGGAGGATTCATACAAAACAAGACGTCCCTGCGCGTCTGTCACAGAAATAGTCACGTGGCCTAGTCACCTGTGTTGCGCTATTGCCGTATAACAAGTAAGTCTCATGCGATCTCAGACAGGGTTAGATAGGGCAGTGGTAAAGTAAACTAGAGCTAACAGTGAGTTCATTTCAGGGTTTCCGTCAGAACCCACTTGACTGGAGTTGACCGGAGTTGACCGGAGTTTGACTGCGAGAGATTGACTGGCGTTTGGGACTGCCGTTGATGATTGAGGGTGGCGATTGTCGCCATTGGACCGATCAGAGTAGGCCTGTCACTGTTTAGCGGGGTACCAAAGGATCTCTTGAGGGAATCTAGCCGTCTGGGTGCCCAGCTGACGTCGGCTCACAACACCACATGTCCCGAGCCGCTTAGTGAAACCCTCTTGCTAACGGGAAGCTAAAGCTCCTCTCAACTGCACAAGGTCTGATTGGCTCACTCTCTTCCTGCCCATGGACGCACTGGGAGTACACTGAGGCTATCTGAGTATATTAATGGTCACACACTGAGACCGTGAGTCTAGGACTCTAGGAGATACCTAGAGGAACATTTTATCTTCCTTATTACGGGTGTAGTTAACACCATTCCTCAGACTGATATTATCTTGACGTGTGTAGTTTAATAGTCCTAAATAATTTTGATAGTATTGTTTTTGAATGTTTGTGCCATTAAGTGGAACCAGAGTGATGCTGTGATTTGATTCTTTTAATGCATCTAATTGTTCTTCATAATTCTGATCTCAGGTATAACCTTGTTCCCCAGAGTAGTGGTTAAGTTAGGTTAGGAAGTGTGCATCTGTTGGAGTGCTATTATTTTGTTGAAAGCCCTTAAGGCCTATTCATTGTAGAGTGGTTAATTTCTTATTTTTTAATACCATTTCCTAAGTGACTGATATTATTTTGTGAAAGCCCTTAAGGCCTGTTTCATGTGTGCAAGCAACATTTCTTAATACTTCAAATTTATTGTTGCCTGTGTTTCTAATAATTTCTATATCATGTATAACTTTTATTCCCCAGAGTAGTGTTTTAAGTTTAAGTTAAGAGGTGCGCATATTGGTGTACCATTATTTGATTGTGTTTGTAGTGTTGGAGGGAATATAAGTGTCTAAATTTTACAGTGTGTCTCATTCATCCCAGTCACAGACGCTATCCTTCCACGGGTCACGGACAATTCATTTTGTTTAGTAGATTTAAGTGTTCTTGTGCTGGTTCGGGATTTTTCTCAAAGGGGCGCTTCCACTGCCATTACCATCTATTAATTTTTAATAAACCCCAAGTCAAGTGAGAAATTAAAGTCCAGTAAATTCCGACCGGTTACATATATATATATATATATATATATATATATATATATATATATATATATATATATATATATATATATATATATATATATATATATATATATATATATATTAGTTCTTGATTTGATAAGTGGCAGAGCTGAAGTAAACACTTTGTTGGGTTTTGTTTTATTGTAGAAAAATATAGTTTCACAGGTACTGAGTTCAGTTGAGAGTATATTGTACCTTCTCTGCTAAGGGAAATGTCTTAGTACTCTTATATGGGAGAGCATTTAAGTGAAGGTATTCACTGGGTAACAGGTGATATAATAGTCTCTCTCTCTCACCAGGGAGAGGGAGTTGTCAAGAGTTCTTCACAGGATGTTGCTGTTGAAATGTGTTGACCAAGCTTGACCTCGCTCACTCCATGGAGGAAATGTCAACTTGCCAATTGATTCATACTCATAGATGAATGACTTGGTGAATACATGGGTAATATACATTTGGGTAAATATTTATATAATACAAATTGTGCTGTTACAAGGTTTGTAATATACACGTCACGAAAAGTAAAATACAATTTAGTTACAAAAATTTCGCATAATAAGTGTGCAGGTTACATTATGAACAGATAAATTAAATCAAGAGAATAAAGATTAAATATAATCTTGAGTAAACCACTATTATATGCACAGTAAATAAACAATAAACTACTTTGCAATATCACCATCGATTGCACTTTACACCCATTAATAATAATAGAGCAGCACTGAATACTTAATACCAGATATGAAAACGTATCTACCACTGACAAACTCAAACGTCCTTCCACCTCAAAGGCCATCCAATGACTGACAAAGTCACATACTCCAGGGAACTACAAGCTTAACACTAATATTAAACAACTCCCACATTAAGGTGCAAAAATACCTACATACATACATATTTTTTTTATGTATCAAGTACCAACCCTGCTCACACATAATTATAAAAAAAAATATTTTATTTACATACGTTGAGGGGTACATGCCTAAAAAATATTTGACTATGCACAATGCAACACACCACTGTACATTACGCCGTGCATAACACCCCTCTCCCCCATTAAAATAGATCCCGCAGGGTTTTACATTGGCAACACACAGTTATCAGATCTGCCTAATATGGCCTAGACAGGGTATCAGCACAGTTGCTACCTGACCCAGCTTGGAGAAGGACGTGTCCCCAAGTTCTCCCGTAGCGACCAAGGAAAATGACCGCCTTGTATCGTTGTGTCTTGTGGGAAGAGGAGAGTAGTGTGAGGAAAGACGACCTCTTGGCCACTCTGCTAAGGCAGCTGGGGCAGTTGAGGAGTGAGGTTGACACTCTAAAGGGGGAAAATGAAGCACTCAGGACTGAACTCCTTATGGTAGGTGTCCTGCCTAGCAGGACACCTGCAAGGAGGAGCAGGCGTGGAGATTGGTTGTCTCCAAGGGGACTAGGGTCAAGCTCAGGAAAGCTAACCAGGGTGTGGAATGTAGGAACCCCTACCAGGTGCTGGAGGAAGCTGGCGAGGAAGAGAAGAGGCAGGAAAGAGTGGTGCAGGTGGAGGAAAGGGCAGTTGTACAAACCCTGCCCTGAGGTAAGGTCGTGGTAGTTGGGGACAGCCAGGTGAGGTTTTTAGATACGACTTTTTGTACAAGAGATAGGAAGCGTAGGACTAGGGTGTGTTTTCCTGGGGCTGGGATAGGGCATGTAGCTGAGAGGTTAGACAGGGTTTTGTCAGGGGAGGGTACCAATCCAGTAATGTGTCTTAGTGTGGGAGGAAACGACATAGGAAAGGCTAGGAGTGAGGAACTTTTCAATAGGTAGAGGGAGGCGCTGGGGAAGATTAGAGATAGGGGAGGGATCCCTATAGTATGTGGTGTCTTGCCTAGAAGAGGGGTTGGTCGTGAATGGCTGTCCAGGGCAATTGCTATAAATTGCCGACTGGAAAAACATTGTGCAAACAATGGTTGCGCATTCATTGATAGCTGGCAACCATTCTATGGCAACGACTGCCTGTACAGTCGTGACGGAGTACAATTGTCTCGTGCGGGGGTAAAGACGTTGTCTGCATCCCTGGAGCGTAAAAATTGTCACTCCAAAAGGGGGGGGGGGGTTCGCCAGTAGAGAGAGGTCGGGGAAAGTGGGAGTCAAAAAACAAGCAGGTCCTGGGAAGTGAAATTGGTTACTCGGGACAAGGGGTAAAACAGGACCAGGGAAGGGTAGGTTTAAATGTATACTATACAAACAGTAGGAGTGTTAGAAATAATATAGACTTGCTGAGAGCGGTTGTATGTACCGAGAATGTAGACGTCATAGCAATCACCGAAACTTGGATGAATCTGGCGAGCAAATTTTTTTTATCAGAGTGCCACATAGAAGGGTACAACCATTTTCACAAGGACAGGGAAGGTAGGAAGGGGGGAGGGGTTGCACTCTTCGTCAAGGATACATTAAAATGTTGTATTAATAATTCAATAAAGGGTGAAATAGGAACCGAGTCTGTATGGGTAGAAATCACGGAAGGAAGAGAAAAATTAATTATGAGAGTGATTTACAGGCCCCCAAGTCTTGGGAAAGAAGCAGCTCAGCCCATATGGCAGGAAATGAGTAGGGCAGCAAAATACACAACAACCTGTGCGTGTATATGGGGGATTTCAATTTCCAAGAAATATTGACTAGGACAACGTTGTAGGTGACTATGAATCTGAAAGACTTCCTAGACGCAGTACAGGACAATTTTTGAAACAACTAATTAGAACTACTAGGGTGACAATATATTAGACCTAGTAGTATTAACAAATAAAAGAAAATATTACACTGGGGAACAAAATTCAACTTTTTGTCAGTTGCATACATTTTGAGACCTGTTTCTGGGTAAATTGAGGTCACTGATTTCAAATATGGCACTGGTTTTTTTCTATCGGGTCTAGTTTTGTTACGACGAGTTACCTACCATTTACTACTATATAGTTAGACTACCATATACTACTGTTAAAAATCTAAACCAGCACACAGAGAGGAATTACCAAACACGTAGAATCAATTTTTAATTACTTTTATTTACCTTGACAAGCATATTTTGAATTCATCAGTTGCTTTTGTGAACTATGCCAGATTTATTCAGGCACAAACTTGCGTTTAATGGACTGTCTTGAATATCGCCTCTCAGTGCAGTCTCGCTGAATGCTCCAGCAATAGTCCGCCATCATGTGAATGTCCCAGCGACCTTGATACCTGTCTTCCATGACTTTGATATCCTGGTGAAAGCGTTCACCGTGCTCATCACTCACGTCCCCCAAGTTTGCCGGAAACAGTTCAAGATGACTGTTCAGGAAATGTATCTTAATGCTCATGTTGCAACCTAACACATGGAAACTTTCCATCAAAGATGCAACGAGCTTTTTATAGTCCTCTGATTTCCTGTTTCCAAGAAAGTTCCTTACAACAGAAACGAATGCTCCCCATGCATTTCTCTCAACATCAGTCATGGATTGAGTGAAGGCTTGGTCTTTAATCAGCGTCCTAATTTGAGGGCCGTCGAAAATACC
>NW_024724591.1:0-10777 GCF_018991925.1 Homarus americanus
TCTCTCTCTCTCTCTCTCTCTCTCCCTGTCTCTCTCTCTCCCTCCCCGCTACCAAGTGGTCGTCCAGAGGCTCCGCCCACAATTGTGTGAAATGAGTGACGAACAGTGCTATAGAAACCTTGTCATCACGGGGGTTAGGTTCTGAACTGCTTCACAAAACCCCAAGTTTGCTATGATTTTGCCTAAAATAAAGAGGTTCTGAACTGCTTCACAAAACCCCAAGTTTGCTATGATTTTGCCTAAAATAAAGATTACAAACTCCTGTGACTTTCATACTATATTTGCCAGTGTATGTTTGTATTTTTCAAATTCTTTTTACTGTATTATTATTATTAATATTTTCATTCTTCATAATCAAGTTTTGAAGTTTAATCATGTTTTATTACAGAAATTTGGTGACCCAAATGAAGCTAAATACCCAACGAACATAGTTACTGGAATAACATCATTCATCAAAATACAACCAGCAAAGCCATCACGTGAGGAGAAGCGACAAACAGGACTGCAAAAGAAGAGGGATCGAGAGGATGAGACGATAAAAAAGAAAGAAGAATTATTAAAATTGAAAGCAGAGGGGCAGAAAAGGTTGGTCAGGAGATAAATATCTAGAAATATGAAAGTCAGAGCTGTTCTTAGGATTCATAATTCAAGTTTTATCTGAGTGTCAAATGGATTGTTGCATGAATAATGGGAGAACAAGGTGTTGGGTGGTTTAATGAATCTTGTATGAATTGTCATTAATTTTATTCAATTATTATTTTATAACAGACGCAACGAGGAAAGGATGAAGCGGGTACAGGAAGCTCGTGAAGAAAGAGAGCGTAAGGCTATAGAAGCAAAGAAACAACAAGACAGAGATAGAAAGAACAGAGAGGAGCGACTAAGAGAACAGCAGCAGCAGCACAGAAAGCAGCAACTTCTTGCTAAGAGACGTGCAGAAGAGGCTAGAGTTAAGAAGATTAAAGAACAGGTAGGTTTAAGCAGTAACCTTGGAAATTAAATTATTCATAGTTGCGTTGAATTTAAAACTCTCGTATATATTTACTATACAGTAAACCCTCGATAAATCAGCACATCTGGGCTCTGGCCTTGCTGAGGTATACCAGATTCTGACTTATCGAGGCCTTTCCCCCTTCATACAAAAATCATCGACCCATATGTGTGTGTGTACAGGTAATTACTAAATATACAAAAAGTAACACTTACCAGCACTGCAGGCGAAGAATGGAGCATCATTGTAGGTGACACAGAGGTATGGTAGGTGACACAGAGGTATGGTAGGTGACACAGGCATGGTAGGTGACACAGGCATGGTAGGTGACAGGCATGGTAGGTGACACAGGCATGGTAGGTGACACAGGCATGGTAGGTGACACAGGCATGGTAGGTGACACAGGTGTGGTAGGTAACACAGATTCATGGTAGGTGACACAGAGGTATGGTAGGTGACACACAGGCATGGTAGGTGACACACAGGCATGGTAGGTGACACACAGGCATGGTAGGTGACACACAGGCATGGTAGGTGACACACAGGCATGGTAGGTGACACAGAGGTATGGTAGGTGACACACAGGCATGGTAGGTGACACACAGGCATGGTAGGTGACACAGAGGTATGGTAGGTGACACACAGGCATGGTAGGTGACACAGAGGTATGGTAGGTGACACACAGGCATGGTAGGTGAGACACAGGCATGGTAGGTGACACAGAGGTATGGTAGGTGACACAGGCTACCAGATATGCCGAGATTTTTGCTGTTGACAACACAATATACATAATGTATGTCGTTTCTCACTCTTGATTTTTTTTTTTTACTATTTACGGTTATTTATTATTATTACTGTTATTTTGTTTATTAAAATTTTTATTAATTTTAATTAATTACACCGGTCAACGCAATTTTTCTGGCACAAGGTTTTTAAACGGATTTTAAGTAAATTTGGGGTGTAGAATCCAAATATGACTTTGGTTTTTGTCTATCACATCAGGTTTTTGAGATATACCATATTGCACTTTTGCTGGGAAACGTAAACTTTTGGATCAAAATTGACGGTTTAAACATGTATACATAAATTTTTTCAGCATTATAATTTGTATTTTTCTATAACCAAAAATTGTTAATATCAAATTGGAAAGTTAATGCACATATAATATTTAAATGTAACATTGAAGGGTGAAAAAAACAATTAATGTACGGTAGAAATAGTGCAAGTATTTAGATCAAGTTACAGTTACATAAACTTCCTCTTTTTGGCCGATCTCTTATGTACAGCTTCTGGAATGTCTCTCATCAAACTCCAGCAGTAGTCCGCCATCATGTTCGAGTCCCATCGACCTTGGTAACGTTCTTCCATTACTTTAATGTCTTGATGAAAGCGCTCCCCTTGCTCCTCGCTCACTTCTCCCAGATTTTCTGGAAACTCGTCCAAGTGACTGTGTAAGTAGTGAACCTTGATACTCATTCTGCATCCAAGTGCTTGTCAACTCCAGAGCAGCTCTTCCACAATTTCTTGATAGTTGTCCGCTTTCTTGTTCCCTAAGAAGTTCTGCACCACATTAGAGAAAGCATTCCAAGTTCTTGCCTGTGCCTCAGTCATTGTTGCAAGGAAGTGTGGATCTCTGAGTAGTGTTCTTATTTGAGGTCCATCAAAAATCCCTGCCTTTTTCTTCTCGTCGCTAAGACTTGGAAAGGTTGAGCATATATATCTGAAACACTCTCCACTATGATCAAGAGCCTTGACGAATTGCTTCATGATCCCAAGTTTTATGTGCAGAGGAGGAAGGACAATGTTTTTCCTGTCAACCAGAGGATCGTTAATGATATTCTTGTCACCAGGCATCAAACTATGTCTTGGTGGCCAATTCTTTTTCACCCAATGGTCTGCTGTAGCCCTGCTGTCCCAGTAGCACAGAAAACAGGGGTATTTTGTGTACCCTCCTTGCTGGCCCAATAGAAAGTTTACCATTTTCAAGTCCACACAAATTAACCATTCATGAGCATGGTATTGCAACCTCTCTAGAACAGTCTTAATGTTTCATACTCTTCTTTAATTTGTACAGAATGTCCGATTGGAATTGAACCATACTTGTTTCCGTTATGAAGAAGAACACATTTCAAGCTCCTTTTAGAACTGTCAATAAAAAGTCTCCAATCCTTACTATCATATGCTGGTAGTCCCATGGAGAGAAGAAGTCCTTCTACATCATTACAAAAACAAGCTGGTCATATGAATGAAAGTACTTCCGCAGTTGCTCTTCTCTGTTGCGATAAAAGGAGACACTCGTGCCAGGTTTTAAGAGTCGTTTCTCTTGAAGCCTGGAAGCTAACAATTCAGCAGACTGTTTTGGCAAATTTAGATCTCTGACCAGATCATTCAATTCTGGCTGAGTAAACAACGTTGGCTTTTCACAATCTTCACCAGATGGCTTGAAAAAATCAGTCTCTTCATCTTCATCAGTAGAAACAGGTGAATTCCGGTCTATATCCTCAATCTCTGGTAGCTCAGTAAATTCTGGCACGTTACGTGATGGAGCAAATCTGAGATCAGATTTGGATTCAGCACCTTAAAGTTAGTAAAAAAAAACAGTTAAAAGGTTTCATGCCAGAAAAAAAAATATTTTTTTGTAGACCAGTGTTGTATTACCTGTGTATTATTATTATTATTATTATTATTATTATTATTAGTAGTAGTAGTAGTAGTAAGTAGTAGTAGTATTATTATTATTATTATTATTAATGAAGTAATTATTATTATTATTATTATATTATTATTATTATTATTATTATTATTATTATTATTATTATTATTATTATTATTATTCATGGCCTCGGTTAACGAACTCAATCCGTTCCAGAAGGTCGTTAGTTAATGAAGCGTTCGATAACGAGCCATTGTTTCAATGGGTTTTTGGGTAATTGGTTCCAGCTCACCGAAAATTTCCTAAATTCAAAAAAAATGGTAGAAAAGTTCACTTACTTTGAGGTGTGTATGTAGAAGGCTCCTGGATGATGATGATGATGATGGGATTTAGAATGGGGGTGGAGGAGAAGGAAGAAGAGAAGGCATTGGGGTGGAAGAGAAGTCACCCCATGGTGCCATTTCACCCATAAAATTTTAGCTCTCTGGTTTAATTCAAGATTATTTTCTTTAAATCAATGCTGCACTGCATTATATATTGTCAATATATAAAATATATTTCAAAATGACCAATAATTTGCTTGGAAACACAGAAAAAAGCATTTAGTTGAAGAGTCTCAAGCAAGATGTTACCTCCAGTGAAAACAGAGAGAGACTAACTCCTGTTTGCTGTGTTAAGAGGCTGGATGCCGCGCATTAAACTAGTCACTTTACCTTCAATTATGTTCAATAATTGTTAAAATGACTAAAAATTGAATATTAAACTTTTAAAATTATTGAATAGTAAACCGATATTTAAAAAATAGTAAGAAATTTAAGCCTAGAACGGAATTAATATTAGGACTGATACTAAGCTGGTTGCCGGTCAGTGCAAGCTGTATTGAGAATTAGGTTGGTAGCATGAGAAGTTACGTTAGCGGTACTAGATTAACGAATTGAAGATCATATGGAAAACGCAGTTAGATTAATGAAGTCGTTGCCGAGGTGTTAAGTTAAGCGAGGGGTCACTGTATATCTTTTGCCCCAGGCCCTGATGTGGGTCAAGTGACCTGTGCCCGGGTGGGCTAATCCCCGTAAAAAAAAAAGAAACCATTCCGAGAACATATCCATGCCGAGTTGTATAAAATTCCGAGTTATCGAGGGTTTACAGTATATTAAAAGTCAGGTTACATACACTTCATCTTTCTGTGTATTTTTTCTTTAAAATGATTGTGACTCCATTTCTAATTTATGAAACCAGGAAGAAGAACGAAGGAAACAGGAAGAGGAGTCAAGGAAATTAAAGGAAGAAGAAAAGCAAAATGAGGAGGAAAAACTATTATATCTGGCAGAGCAACGCCGTCGTCAAGAGGAAGAAAGGAAACGGTAAGTGTATTAAATAAAATTACAGTAAACCCTGCCAATACTGTACCAAACTAATCCATACAAGCTCTGTCCATTATTGGGAGAATTTTCATTTTCCCCCATTCCCCACCACATGATTTATGGCTATAACAGGCTCTGTTGCAATGAAGACTGTCTATCAAATGAGAGCCCTGCTATGTTAGACAGCTACTTCTACAGTGGCACCTTTTAATTGATGGATCTCCACAGGTACTCTGTGTGGGAAAATTTCTGAATACCAAGTTATTTCTGGGGAATATCACCTTATTTAATACCATTGTAGTGCAATAACCCTATCTGGTGTCAAGCAAGTGTGTTTTCAATTACAGTTTTTGTGCTTATCTTGTAAGCACTTTCTTCCATAGGAAACACAGCTGGTAAGGTACCATTTTGGTGGTTTCATGGTACCGTACATTTTATTCATTGCCCACTGCACAAACTGGAGACCATAACTCCACTGGTTGCTTTTATTAATGCACATCCAAGTACCTCAGTTTTGCTCGCCTGGTGCACCTCTCACTTCACTGAGGATTGCTCATTTTGGAACAAGCTGTGTACAGCCATCTCTCAATTTATATGGTAGTTACGTTCTTGAGAATGACCGTGTAAATCAAACCTAATTATCCCATAAATAAAGGAAATGGCGGGGGTTAGGGGAAGCGCTCCCTAAAAACTTTAATTTGTGGATCTATTTCCTTCAGTATGTTTTTTTTACAAAAATATATTAACAATAATAATACAATAATAGAAGCAAATCTAATAATACAGTAGTAAGAAAATAGATTTTAAATGAAAATTTGTGTGAACGTAAACATTGAATGATGGCTGAGATGGCATGCAGGAACTAGTGGTGGAGGAGAGGTGGGGGTTACTGGGGGAGTTAGTCATTTGAATCAGATGACAGAGCAGGTGAATGGGGAGAAGTGGGAACTTTCGAGTTACCATATGTTGATGGCTGAGGTTAAGGTGATTGTTACTCTTTCCTTTTTTGTAAAGTAGGAAAGCAATGAGATGTAGAACTATGCTGCCTGGCGCAATGGGACTCTTTTGAAAACTGTGTTATTTAAAAATTGGTGTTAACTTAATGCTAGTGTTATTTTAAGAACATGCTAATTAAATCCGTGTAAAGTGAGAGGTGACTATACTGCTCCGAGCCCTCATGTCTGTGACTCATCTGTGAGGGTGTGTAAATTCATAAAATTAGAGAGATAATTCAAATTTTAAGTAAAAACAGGGAGTGAAGCTGTTCCATACATTCCCCGCTGCTGGGCGAAGTTTTGCTGGTGGTGGACAATAAGATATCATTTGGGTCGTATGTGCTTTATAATATTTGTATGTCTTATCTCAAGCATAATGGCTTTTATTGCACTTTTCAATTGAAACGTTAATCATGACCCCACTTATTCGCAATTTATATTTTAACAGGCATATTCTATACTTAGTTCAGTATCTGTATTCGCAAAGCATACCTTGCTTATCCGCAAAGCGAATTAGAAAATTGAAAGAAATAATTTCAATATGCTACAGTAAATTTGTTTCAAACTGCACAAGCTAACTAGCTGCTGCACTCGTACTGTATTCCTCTGTCAGAAGTAGTGCTTGGCAGAGATGCCAGGTACGATGCTGTTACCAGCTATGGACTTCTGACCCCAAGACTCGGCTGATTATGCTGTAAATTTTGTTCCTCTTTAATGGTCGTTAATTATGCCTGCATCTCTCTTCATTTCCAATTTAATGGAATATTTCTGCTGGTTACTGTCATTTAATTTGGTTTATTTTAGGCATGATAAAGGATTAATGTGTGGCTGTGCATTATTGCATATATAATGTGCTTGGTGGGATTTTTTGGGTGGAGGCCATATGTGTTTTCATAATGGAGTTTTGTTTTCTATGTATGATGATATTTAACTTTTCAGGAGCAAAATAAGGAACATGCTGGAGGTGTGTGTCATCTCTGGTGCTTGGTGGCTCAAGCTATGTGAGCAGGCTGCATAGTTAATTGTTTTTGCTGTGTATTCATACACCAGGCCATGCGAAAGAGTTCTCTCTGTCTGCTTTGATCTGTTGCGTTGTGTGGTAGTGTCGATACTGTGTCAAAAATTTTTTCGTAATGCCTCCTACTCATTCACACATTTTATACACACAATCACAAAGTTTAGTAATTATTAACAACATTTGTGTCGGTGTGTCTTTACAGTAAGTGAATTTTTTACACCCATGGTGAATCAATATTCTATGCTTATTTTAACCCATAACTGGTCATTAACGTTCAATTACGTGATCACCGATATTATTATCTCTGGTCAGTCACGTATTAGAACGTTTTCCAAATCTGCTTTTCCCGCACCTTTGAAATTGAGTCTAGCTACCATAATCTGTTTGTGTAAATGTTCCCCCCCCCTCCCATCTCTCCCCAGGGGGCCCCACCCTCCCATCTCTCCTCACAGTCAAGGCCCTGGGACTACACAGTAGTCTCTCGATAGCCATGGCATGTGAACGTAACCGGTCACTCAATCAGGTTGAGACATACTCTAAATTATTTGGTAGGGGTGAAGATGAGTATAGATTGACAGAGGCATGCATTGATAGGGATATTGAACGTGATGATAATGATAGTGACTAAGACTATGTGTTTGAACAAGAGGAAAACAACACTGATAAACAGCAAGTAGAGGAGAGAGGGTTGGTGTCCTCTTCATCTCCAGGAACGTCCAGTACTCCCTCCATTTCACCTACCCCTACCAGTCCGTCCCACTGTATAGTTACATCCACCCACACCCCTTCCTCCCTCCTACACTAGCTCCCTCCCTCCCTCCCATACTGCTACCTCCATCCCACCCTGTTCCCTCTCTCACATGCCTTCCACCTACATTGCTCCCTCCCTCCCTCCCTACCTCCCTCCCTCCCTACCTACCTACCTCCCTCCCTCCTACAGTGTGTGTGTGTGTGATCATTATGTATATATGTGGCTGCAAGACAAACCAGTAGTACTGTGACAGCACTGGAAGCGAGTAGAGGTTTGGGAATACTGCACCAGCCCTGGATTTAAATGTCTCGCAGCACCTTTAAACGAGGCAGATTTTCAAGTGTCATTTTGGGGTGTTTGGGCCATAAAAGAAAAATATGATTATCCCCGACCAGGGGGTTGGGAGGGATACCATGGATGTATAATAATGTGACCTTTTTGCAGGCTAAAGATGCTTGGCTAATAAAATGTGTTTCTGCAGTGTTGTTTTGTATTGTACCATTACCCTTTGTCCTTGAAAACGTCAATAACATGCCATCTTTGCCTGGAGAGAGAGAGATAGGTTCAGGGTAACAACACCAATGAAAAAGAAAGTGTAATTTTCTCCCTCTCTCTCTCTCTCAATATTTTTGGTCTATTACAATCAGAACAAAATTTTAGAGGGAATGTGTATAACATCTTCATGTAAGGGACATTATAATCAATACTCGGTGGTAGATGTAGCGCATGATCTCATCACAGCTGGTGCTAAATTATTTGTTTAGTTTCGATTCTGATTCGTTTGGAAGGAGAGACAGGCTTTTTGAGGTGGTTGTACGTACATCCACACTAAGTTAAACACTCAGTATTTCCTCTTAAGAATAATAAAAAAAACTATTAATATACAGTAAAAGTCCAAAAATCCGGATGCCAGAAATCCGGACCACCCGAGAATCCGGACTTTTCGAAAACTCAAACTTTTTTTTTTTTTTTTTTTTTAGCTGGCTTTTGTGTGTATGTGCGCATGCGTGAGCGCCACAGCTGCACAGCGACAACAAGCGATCGCCACTTTAAAACGAGCAATCAAACTGTGACAACGTATGTAATTTTGAGTCCTACTCTTTCCATTTACAAAGCCCATAATAATGGCTCCTGAAGTAGATAAACTCCGTTGTGTGAAGAGAAAGAAAAACACGTTGAAATTGGGTGACAAACTTTAAATAATTAAAATAGAACGTGGTGTGAGCAATACTGTTCTAATGGAAACATACAACATTGTAAAGTCTACAATTTATGATATAAAAAAGGCAAAGAATAAAATTCTAGAATTCACAGCTTTTTCTTTAAAACTGCTCATTTTGATAAATGAAGCATGCTATATTTGCTAATGAATAAACTATCAAAATGTATCTGTTCATCTCTTCTTTATTCCTCCTTAAATTTGAATTTTAAAAGTACTGCCTGAGAATCCGGAAAATCCGAAAATCTGGACTGACCCAATCCCCAAGCAGTCCGGATTTTTGGACTTCTACTGTATTTAGATAATCTTTAACAACATATTGTATTGGATGCTTCTTATTATTAACAATAATACCATATATGTTTAACCATGAGAGACTTAAGCTTGTACTACAAATACATATAGTACACTATATATACGGTATATATTTAATATGACAGGTAGGTTAATTAAGCCACGTAAAAAAATCTAAAAAAAAAAATTCCATTGATGTTTTTGTTTTTAATTGCACCAGTGAAGTCATGATTAATTTATTCTGCTTTATTAGTTATTGAAGAAACTGTAGTATATCAGAAAAATTTTCTTTTGTAGAAAAATTGCTGAGGTAGAACGCATCGCCCGTGAGAAAAAGGAGTTAGAATACCTTAAATTGCTTGAAGCACAGCGCATTGCTGAGTTACAACAAGCTAAATTGACAAGCTCAGCAGTTAAAAAGGTAAAAACTAAAGTACTTATTTTCCTTTTGCTGCATTATTTAACAATTGGTAATTAATGCAGAACTTCCTTTAGATAACATCATCTTTTGCTCAGTTCTGTTTAATGTGTTATTATGCCTGTATTCCATCAGTATTCCTCTAATCCTTTTCTCAAATTTATTATTTCTTAGCTCCTTAGTAACATCTTCATGTCCACTTTCCACATGAACCTGTAGCTTCAGTGCTCAGGTTAGTTTGTCAGCATTCTCTATTGTATTTTGTTGATTATTATGTTGTAATGCTTTTATTCATCTTATGATTATATATCTCACACTGTAATTTTCCTACAGATTGCACTAGCTGATAACAAGGAAACTGGACTAAATCATACATTCACTTTAAGTGATAACAAGGAAAATGGTCTTAATACCACATTTTCCAAAACTACTGGACCGTCTCAGTCAAGTTCTACTGGGAAAAACAAAGATAGTTATGACATTACACCAAACTCCAAGAAATATAAGAAAAATATTAATAATTATGATATAAATGATATTGAGAGTGATGACTCAACTGATGAGGACAGTGCTCCTAAGAGGAAAATTCCTCCCTGGGCTATGAGTAAGTTTAAAATTTGGATATTAATTTTTTCCTATTGTTTGGGATTTTATGAATAGAATATGTAATGGTTACATACTTATAGATTGTTGTATCAGACACATTGCAGTAGTTATATTGTACAACCTCCCTCGGTATTTTTGTTCCATAGTAAGGCAGGTTGAAAGTGCAAACAATGGCAATTAAAGTTTGCATGATGTAGACTCAAGTTCTAGATTAATTAATTTATTTACATTTTCATCTTGGATTATCTGCTATTGTTTGATGTCTTTCCAGCAACATAAGTGAAACTAAGTTTCTAATGCACTGATAATTGTGGTAATTAGCACTGTCTTGCCTTTCCACTGAGGTTGAGTTGGCAGCAGCATAAACATATCATACTGTTAGTCTCCTTCAACATGATGAAGTACACTGACTCATTCACACAAAGAATATTACCCATGCTGTATGGCAAAACTTGAGGGATTGCCTTT
>NW_024724592.1:0-40225 GCF_018991925.1 Homarus americanus
TCGGTAGCTGGTTTCGGTTTACGTATTGCTCGTAGCCACACTTTTCACTCCCAGGTACACCACTGACTTGCTCCCAGGTTACACCTTTGACAGCGTTCCCAGGTACGCCACTGACGTTCCTGGTACACATCCTTGCTCCCATGTACGCCTCCGACACTCTCAGGTACACCTCTGACACTCCAGTTGCACCTCTGACATCAAAAGGTACACCAGACACTCCCAGGTACACATCTCTCTCCCACCTCCGAGGCCTCCCACACTCAAGTACCTCAACACTCCAGGTGCACCATGACACTGCCAGGTACACCTCCGACACTCCCAGGAACACCTCCGACACTCCCCAGGTGCCTTCTTCCACTCCCCAGGTGCACCTCCGACCTCACAGGTACACCTCCTGACACTCGGGTACACCTCCGACCTCCCAGGTACGCCCCAGAACACTCCCAGGTTCACCCCAGGCACTCCAGGTACACTTCTCCTCCCAGGCCACCACTGACTCCCAGGTACACGTCTGGCCTTGCTCCCAGGCCGCCACTGACATTCTGGTACACATCCAACCTCCAGGTACACCTCCGACACTCTCAGGTACACCTCTGACATTTCAGGTTGCACCTCTGACACTCACCAGGTACACCGCTGACGCTCCCGTTACACCGCTGACGCTGACAGGTACCTCTGACACTCCCAGGTACACCCTGCCGACGCTCCCAGGTGCATGACGTTCCGGTGCCTCAACTGACTGCTCGGGTACGCCACCACAGCATTCACTGGTACACATTTGACCTCCCGTTACACCTCTGCCTTTCTAAGTGCTCCTCTCTGTCACTCCCTGATACACCTCTGCTCCCAGGTACACGCCCAACCTCCCAGGTGCCCACCACGCCCAGCACCACTGAGTACACCTTGGCTTTCTGGGTACCTCCAGACACTGCCAGTTACACCTCAGACACTGTCAGTACCTCCCAGCTTGCTCCCATTTTCTCCAGGCACTTTCAAGGTGAACCTCAGACCTCCAGTGCACCTCTGACACTCCCAAGTACTCCTCAGACCTCCCAGGTACACACGCACTCCCAGGTACCTCTGACCTCACCAAGTACCTCTGAAACTCCCAGGTGCACCTCTGAGCCTCCCAGGTACACCTATGACACTCCCAGGTGCTCACCCTGACCTCCCAAGTACACCTCCCGACACTCTCAGGTACCTCTGACACTCCCAGGTACACCCAGACCTCCCAGGTACACCTCACACCTCCCAGGTGCCTCCCACACTCCAGTGCACCTCTGACACTCCCAAGGTACCCACGTGACACTGCCAGTACACCTCCGACACTCCAAGCACCTCCGACACTCCCATTCCAATTCTTGCACTCCCACGTCCACACCTCCGACCTCCCAGGTACACCTCAGACATTCCCAGGTACACCTCCAACACTCCCAGGTACACCCCGAACAGACACTCCCAGTTCCTGAACACTCAGGTACCACTTCTCACCTCTGGGTGCACCACTAACACTCCAGGCCTTTGCACTCCCAGGTCACGCCACCAGTATTCCCTGGTGCACATCAACACTCCCAGGTACCTCCACGACTTGCTCTCCAGGTACCTCGGCTCCCAGGTACCTCTGACACTCAGGTACCTCAGGCCTAGCTTCCAGGTGCCTTTGACACTCCAGGTGCTCCCCCATGACATTTCCTGGTACACATCCCCTTGCCTCCCAGGTACACCGCCCAGCCTGCCAGGTGCACCTCCGACTTGCTCCCAGTGCCCTTCTCACATCCCAGGTACCTCCGACCTCCCTGGTACACCTCTGACCTCCCAGGTACTCCTCTGACACTCAGGTGCACCTCAGCCTCCCAGGTACACCTCTGACACTCCCAGGTGCTCCTGACATTCCCTGGTACCTCTGACTCCAGGTGCAAATCTGGCCTCCCAGATACCTCTGCACCCCAGGTGCCTCTGTGCTCAGGTACACCTGGCCTCCCAGGTGCTCTGTGCTCCACCACCAAGTACACCTCCGACCCAACAAAACTCCCAAGTACACCTTACACCTCACACCACTCCCGAGCACCCCAACCTCCCAGGCACACACATTATTCCCAGACACCCACACCCCCAGGTACACCTCAGTCCTCCAGGCACCTCAGACATCCCAGGTACACCTCAGAACACTCCAAAAGGTACACCTCCGACACTCCCAAAAGCACCTCTGACCTCCAAAGAGCACCTCCCAATGCACTCCAGTGCACCTCCTGACCTCCGAGAATGCACCTCTGACACTCCAAGGTGCACCCTCCAACCTCCCAGGTACCTCAGACACACCCTCACCATGACACTCAGGTACACCTCTGACCCTCCATGTACACCTCTGACCTCCCGTACACCTCCGACACTCCCAGGTGCCTCCGACCTCCCAGGTACACCTCTTGCCTCCCAGGTCCTCCGACACTCCCAGGTACACCTCCCGACTTTCACAGGTACACCACCCAGCCTCCCAGTACCTCTGGCTCCTCACAGGTACACCACATGCCACTCTGATTACATCTCTCCCAGGTACCTCACACTCCCATGCACCTCCCACACTCCCAAGTACACCTCTGTACTCCAGTTCCACCTCCGTGCTCCCATTTACAGCACTCCCAGGTACTCACCCTTACACTCCCAGGTACACCTCAGCCTCCCAGGTGCCTCAGACACTCCCAGGTACCTCCGAACTCCCCAGGGAACACCCTGACCTCCAGTGCCCCTGCCTACCAGGTATGACTCCCGACACCCTCATCCTTGCACCTCTGACACTCCCAGGACACCTCCCAGCACTCACAGGTACACCTCTCACACTCCAGGTAAACCTTGTCCTCCCAAGTACACCACTGACATCCCCAGGTACACCTCACTTACTCCCAGGACACAACCACATCCCAGGCTCACCCAGCACTCCCAGGTACACCTCTGACACCAGGTGCCATCTCACAGGTACCACCTCCACCTCCCAAGAACACCTCCGACACTCCCAGGTACACTTCTCCTCCCAGGTACACCTCACTTGCCTCAGGTGCACCTCGGCCTCCCACCTCTGGCACTCACAGGTGCCTCTGACACTTCCAGGTGCCTGCTTTGAAATCTGAGTCACTCCGCAGGCATTCCCTGTTTCTCCCCAGCACTCCCAGGTACACCGCTGACACTGCCAGGTACCTCCATTACTCCAGGAACCTCAGGCTTGCTCCCAATTTTTGCGTCTTACCTTGAGTACCTCCGACACTCACAGGTACCCACCTCAGCCTCCCAGGTACACCTCCCGGCCTCCAGGTACCCCAGAACTCTCCCAGGTCACCCCAGACACTCCCGGGTACCACTTCTCACACTCCCAGGTACCTACTGACATTCATAATTGCATCCTTGCTCTGGGTACACCTCCGACACTCTCAGGTACCTCTGGCCTCCCGTTTTGCTGACCTCCTGGTGCATCGCTGACCTCCCGGGGTACACCACTGACGCTGTGGGTACACCTCGGCACTCCCAGGTACAACTCCAACACTCCAGGTACCTCTGACACTCCCAATTACACACCACCTCCACCCAACACTCACAGGTACACATCTGACACTCCCAGGTACACCTCCTGACACTCCCAGGTACTCCACTGACACTCCTGATACACATCCCATTCTCCAGGTACACCCCCACCTGCTGCCAGTTACACCTCAGACACTCCCAATTCTCAGACACTCCAGTTACGCAACACACTCATTACACCTCCGACACTCCCAGGTACACCTCCTGCTCCAGGTGCACCTCCTGACATCAAGTGCACCTCTCCAAGCACTCCCAGGTACACCTCTGACCTCCCAGGTGCTCCTCAACCTCCCAGGTACCCATGACACTCCCAGGTACACCTCCCACCCTCGCAAATACACCTCTGACTCCCAGGTACACCTCCGAGACCCCAGGTACACTATGACCTCCCAGGTACCTACTGACACTCCCAGGTACCACCCACACTCCTGATACACCTCCGACACCTCAGGTACACCTCTGACACTCCAGGTACACCCCAGACACTCCCAAATACATCTCACACTCCCAGGTACCTCCCACTCCCAAGTGCCTCTCTGACATTTCCCAGGTACCACCACCGACACTCCCAGGTGCACCTCTGACACTCTGGTACACCTCCTGACACTCCCAGTACTAAGGTACACCCAGACACTCCCAGGTTCACCCGAACTACTCCCAGGTCACACTTCTCACACTCCCAGGTACCACTGACACTCCCAGGTACCTGTGACACTCAGGTGCCCTGACATTCTGGTACACATCCTCTCAGGTACCTCAAACTCTCAGGTACACCTCTACACTCCCAGGTACCTCCTGGCACTCAAGGTACCTCTGACACTTCCAGGTACACCTTTGACCTCCCAGGTGCTCACTGACATTTCCTGGTACATCTGACACTCCCAGGTGCCACTGACCTGCCAGGTGCACCTCCGGCACCAGGTACACCTCCGACACCTCCA
Organism: Homarus americanus; assembly: GCF_018991925.1. Classification (NCBI taxonomy): domain Eukaryota; kingdom Metazoa; phylum Arthropoda; class Malacostraca; order Decapoda; family Nephropidae; genus Homarus; species Homarus americanus. Next base: position 4,512 of record NW_024724592.1, read on the forward strand.
GGTACACTTCTCACTATCCCAATTATACCTCCGACCTCCCAGGTACACCTCTGACACTCCCAGGTACTCCTCTGACACTCCAGGTACACTCACCAGCACTCCAGGTACACCTCTGACCTCCCAGGTACTCCACTGACATTCCCTGGTACACCTCCCGACACTCCCAGGTGCCCGTCAGGCTCTCCAGATACACCTCTGCCCACCCCAGTACACCTCTGACACTCCCAGGTACATCTCTGACCTCCCAGGTACTCCACTGACACTCCTGGTACCTGACTCCCAGGTACACCTCTGACCTCCGGGTACCCACCAAAACTCAGGTACACTTCAAACACTCCCAGGTACACCTCTGACGCTCCTAGGTACTCTTCTGTCCTCCCTGATACACCTCCTAACACCCTCGGTTACACCGCCTTGACCCCAGGTACACCGCCCCAGTGCCTGGTACACCTCAGACACTGCTAGGTACACCTCAGACACTCCCCAGGTACCTCAGACACTCCCAGGTGCACCAACACTCCGTGAATACCTCAGGCCACCTCTGACCTCCAAGGTGCACCTCTGACCTCAAGTGCACCTCTGACGCCTCCCACACACCTCTGACCTCCAGGTACACCTCAGACACTCCCAGGTACACCTCTGACCTCCCAGGTACACCTCTGACCCTCCCATGTACACCCTCTGACACTCCCAGGTACACCTCCTGACCTCCCAGGTACGCCTCCGACACTCCCAGGTACACCTATACTCCCTGGTACACCTCCGACCTCCCAGGTACACTCGGCCTCCCAGGTACACCTCCGACACTCCTCCAGGTACACCTCTGACACTCCCAGGTACACCCCAGACACTCCCAGGTACACATCTCACCTCCCAGGTACACCTCCGACCTCCCAACTCACCTCGGCCTCCCAGGTGCCTCCTCCCAGGTACACCTCTGACACTCCCAGGTACCTCTGACCTCCCAGGTGCTCCACTGACACTCCCAGGTACACCTCGGCCTCCCAGGTGCACCTCAGACACTCCAGGTACACCTGACACTCCAGGAACACCTCCGACACTCCAGGTACACTTCCTCCCAGGTACACCTCCCGACACTGCACCTCTGACACTCCAGGACACTCGGCACTCCCAGCCACACCTCCCCAGTCACTGGACCTTCGACCTCCCAGGCCTCCACTGACATTCCCAGGTACCTCCTGACCTCCCAGGTACACCTTTGACCTCCCAGGTGCTACACTGACACTCCCAGGTACACCTCTGACACTCCCAGGTACCTCAGACACTCCCAGGTGCCCACTCCAGCCTCCCAGGAACACCCTCCGACATGGTGCACTTCTCCACTCCCAGGTGCACTCCTCCAGCACTCTCAGGTACACCTCTGCCTCCCAGGTGCCACCTCTGACACACAGGTACCTCTGACTTGGAGACACCTTTGACCTCCCAGGTACTCCTTGACACTCCCAGGTACCTCTGACACTCCCAGGTACCACCTCTGACACTCCCAGGTACACCTCCCGACCTCCCAGGTACACCTCAGACACTCCCAGGTACACGTCTGACATACACCTGACTCCCAGGTACACCTCAGACACTCCCAGGTACCTCCTGACACTCCCAGGTACACCTCCTGACACTCCCAGGTCACCTTGACCTCCAGGAACTCCACTGACATCCAATTACACCTCTGACACTCCCAGATACACCCCAGACACCAGGTGCGACACTCCCAGGTACACCTCCGACCTTGGGTACACCCACCTGGCCTCCCCAGGTACTCCACTGACATTCCTGGTGCACCTCACACTCCCAGGTGCACCGCTGACACTGCCAGGTTACACCTCAGACACTCCCAGGTACACCTCAGACACTCAGGTGCACTCTGACACTCCAGATGCACCTCCGACACTCCAAGTGCCTCTGACCTCCCAGGTGCACCTCTGACCTCCAGTGCACCTCCTGGCCTCCCAGGTACACCTCTGACACTCCCAGGTACACCTCAGACACTCCCTGGTGCACCTTGACACTCCCAGATTTACACTGACCTCCCAGGCACCTCCTGACCTCCCAGGTGCACCTGCCTCCCACATTACACCTCTGACATTCCAGGTACACCTCAGACCTCCCAGGTGCCCCACTGACATTCCCTGGTGCATTTGACCTCCAGGTACACCTCTGACACTCCCTAGGTACTCCTCTGTCCCTCCCTGATACACCTCTGACCTCCAGTTCATGACCTCCCAATACACCGCTGACGCACCCCCAGGTACACACCTCCAGACACTGCCAGGTACACCTCAGACACTTGCCCCCGACGCCTACCTCAGACACTCCAGGTACCTCAGACTCCAGTTACACTCTCTGACGCTCCCAGGTGCGCACTCCAAGGTGCACCTCGGCACTCCCAAGTGCACCTCCTGAGCCTCCCAGACACACCTCTGACACTCCCAGGCCTCCTGACCTCCCAGGTACACCTCGGCCCTCACAAGTGTACCTCCTGACACTCCCAGGTACACCTCAGAGACTCCCAGGTACCTCGGCCTCCCAGGTACACCTGGCCTCCCAGGTACTCCACTGTGGCCACTCCCATTTACACCTCCGACACTCCCAGGTACACCTCTGACACTCCCAGGTACACCCCAGACCTCCCAGGTACACATCTACACTCCCAGTACACCTCCCACTCCAGTACACCTCTGACCTCCCAGGTACACCCTGGCCTGCCAGGTACACCTCCGACACTCCACAGGCACCTCCTGACCCCTCCCAGGTACACCTCCCGACACTCCCAGTGCCTCCTGACACTCCCAGACACTCCTCAGACACTCCCAGGTACACCACTGACCTCCCAGGTACACCCTCCCCTCCAAACCTGCCTGAAAACTCCCAGGTACACCTCGACGCTCGGTGCACCTCAGACACACCAGGTGCACACCATGACCTCGCAGGTACCACTGACCTCCAGACACCTCCAACCTCCCAGATACCTCTGACCTCCCAGGTGCACCCCTCCAGACACTCCCCAGGTACACATCTCACACTCCCAGGTACACCTCCCACACTCCCAAGTACACCTCTGGCCTCCCAGGTACACCGCTGACCTGCCAGATCCGACCTCCTGGGTACACACCTCCGGCCTCCCATGTACACCCGACACTCCCAGGCACCAGACCTCCCAGGTTCACTGACCTCCCAGGTACACTTCTCCACTCCCAGGTACACCACTGGCCTCCCAGGTACACCGACCTCCCAGGCGCATACCGACATTCGCTGGTACACACATCCAGCACTCCCCAGGTACACCTCCGACACTCTCAAGGCGCCTCACCCCAGGTACCCAGACACTCCCATGTACACATCTCACACCCCCACGTACACCTCCAGACACTCCCAACTACACCTCACACTCCAGGAACACCTCTGGCACTCCCAGATTGCACCTCCCACCTCCCAAGTACACCTCCGACACTCCAGGGTGCCACCCCAGACACTCCCAGGTTCACCCCAGACACTCCCAGGTACCCTCCACACTCCCAGGCGCACACTGAACTCCCAGGCACACCCACTGACCTCCCCAGGTACGCCTGCCCTGGCACACAGACACTCCCAGGTACACCTCCGACACTTCCAGGTACACCTGACCTCCCAGGTACTCCCGATTTTCCTGGTACACATCTGACCTCCCAGGTACACCGCTGACACTGCCAGGCACACCTCCACGACACTCCCAGGTGCACCTCCACGACACTCCCAGGTGCACTTCTCACTATCCCAGGCACACCTCAGACACTCCCAAGGTACAACCCAGACACTCCCAGGTGCTCTGACCTCCAAGGTACACCTCTGACCTCACAGGTGCACCTCTGACCTCCCAGGTACCCCACAGGCATTCCCTGGTACACCTCTGGCACTCCCAGGTGCACGTCCAGGCCTCCCAGATACACCTCTGACACGCCCAGGTGCACACCTGACATCCCAGGTGCACATCTCTGACCTCCCAGGTACTCCATTGACCTCCCTAAGTACACCCATGGCCTCCCAGGTACACCTCTGACACTCCAGGTGCACCGCAGGAAACTCCCAATGCTGCGCCTAAACCTCCCAAGTACACCTCTGAGGCCTCCCAGGGTGCTCCTGTGTCACTCCTGATCACACCTCTAACACCCCCAGATTTGCCACCATGACCTCCCAGGTACACCGCTGGCTGCCAGGTACACACCTCAGACACCGCCAGGTGCCTCAGACAGGCTGAGACTCCCAGACCCCAAGACACTCCCAGGTCACACACACCAGACACTCCATGACCTCAGGTACACCTCAGGCCACTCCCATGTGCCTCCGACCTCCCAGATCACCTGGGCCTCAGGCCTCCCAATTACTCTCCCTGGTACACCTCCGACACTCAGATTACACCTCTGACCCCCAGGTACACCTCCTGACCTCTCAGACACCTCTGACACCCAACAAGAACACACCCAGCAGACCTACCATCCCAGGTGCCTCTGACTCCAGGTACTCCTCAGACACTCCCCAGGTACACCGCTGACCTCCCAGGTACACCTCCTGACCCCTCGCAAGTACACCTCCGACACTCCCAGGTACACCTCCCGAGACTCCCCAGGTGCACCTCCTGACCTCCCAGGTGCACCTGTGACACTCCCAGATACTCCACTGACACTCCAGGCACACCTCCGACACTCAGGTACACCTCTGACCCTCCCAGGTGCACCCCAGACACTCCCAGGCACACATCTCACACTCCCATGCACCTCCGACACTCCCAGCTACACCTTTGACACTCCCAGCCACACCTCTGACCTCCCAGGTACACCTCTGACCTCCCAGGTACACCTCTGACACTCCAGGTGCACCAACTGACCTCTGACCTCCCCAGGAACACCTCCCGACACTCCCAGGTACCTTCTCCACCTCCCAGGTACACCTCCGACACTCTCATGCCTCTGACACTCCCAGGACACCTCTGACTGCACACCTCTGACACTTCCCAGGCAAACCTTGACACTCAGGTACTCCACTGACACTCCCAGGTACACCTCCGACATAGGTACACCTCCTGACACTCCCAGGCACACCCCAGACACCCCAGGCACACATCTCACCTCCCAGGTACCCTCCCACCTCCCAAGCACACCTATGACCTCCCAGGTGCCACCGCTGACACTGCCAGGTACACCTCCGACACTCCTAGGCACACCTCTGACCTCCCAGGTGCACACCTCCGACCTCCCAGGCACACCTCTGACACTCCAGAGCTCCTCAGACACTCCCAGGCACACCGCTGACACTCCCAGCTACACCTCCCCTCGCAAGTACACCTCTGAAACTCCCAGGTACACCTCCGAGACCCCAGGCACACCTCTGACACTCCCAGGCACACCCATGACACCTGCAGGTACTCCACTGACACTCCCAGGCACACCTCCGACACTTCAGGCACACCCTGACACTCCCAGGCACACCCCAGACACTCCAGGCACACATCTCACACTCCCAGGCACACCTCCCACACTCAAAGCACACTCTGACACTCCCAGGCACACCGCTGACACTGCCAGGCACACCTCCGACACTCACAGGCACACCTCTGACACTCCCATGCACACCTCCTGACACTCCCCAGGTACACCCCAGACACTCCCAGGTTCACCCCAGACACTCCCAGGCACATCTCACACCCCCAGGCACACCACTGACACTCCCCAGGTACACCTTGACACCCAGCACGCCACTGACATTCTGCACACATCACACCCAGGCACACCTCCGACACTCTCAGGCACACCCCTGACACTCCCAGGTACACCCCAGACACCCCATGCACACATCCACACTCCCACGACACACACCTCCGACACCCCAACCACACCTCTACACCCCAGGCACACCCCTCTGGCACTCCCAGGCACACCTCCCACACCCCAAGCACACCTCCGACACTCCCCAGGCACACCCCAGACACTCCCCAGGTTCACCCCAGACACTCCCAGGCACATCTCACACCCTGCACACCACTGACACTCCCCAGGCACACCTTGACCCCCAGGCACGCCACTGACATTCCTCGGCACACATGAACACTCCCAGGCACACCTCCGACACTTCCAGGTACACCTTTGACACTCCCCAGGTACTCCACTGACATTTCCTGGTACACATCTGACACTCCCAGGCCACCGCTGACACTGCCAGGTACACCTCCGACACTCCCAGGTACACCTCCGACACCCCCAGGCACACTTCACTATCCCAGGCACACCTCCGACACTCCCAGGCACACCCTGACACTCCCAGGTACTCCTCTGACACTCCAAGGCACACCTCTGACACTCACAGGCACACCTCTGACACTCCCAGGTACTCCACTGACATTCCCTGCCACCTCTGACACCCCAGGCACACGTCCGACACTCCCAGATACACCTCTGACACGCCCAGGCACACCTCTGACACTCCCAGGCACATCTCTGACACTCCCAGGTACCATGACACTCCCTAGTACACCCTGACACCCCAGGCACACCTCTGACACCTGAGGCACACCGCAGAAACTCCCAGGCACACTTCAAACACCTGAGGCACACCTCTGACACTCCTAGGTACTCTTTGTCACCCCTGATACACCCTAACACTCTCAGGCACACCGCTGACACTCCCAGGCACACCGCACACTGCCAGGCACACCCCAGACACTGCCAGGCACACCCCAGACACTCCCAGGCACACCTCAGACACTCCAAGGCACCTCTGACACTCCGAAATGCACCTCCTGACACCCAAGGCACACCTCTGACACCAGGTGCACCTCTGACCTCCGAAGTGCACCTCTGACACTCCCAGGCACACCTCTGACACCCCCAGGCACACCTCACACCCCAGGCACACCGCTGACACTCCCAGGCACACCTCTGACCCTCCCCATGTACACCTCTGACACTCCCAGGCACACCTCCGACACTCCCAGGCACACCTCCGACACTCCCAGGCACACTCTATACCCTGGCACACCTCCGACACTCCAGGCACACCTCTGACACCCCAGGCACACCTCGACACTCTCAGGCACACCACCTCTGACACCAACAGGTACACTCAGACACCCAGGTACACCCACGACACTCCCAGGCACACTCTGACACTCCCAGGCACTCCTCAGACACTCCCAGGCACACTGCTGACACTCCCCAGGCACACCTCTGACCTCGCAAGCACCCTCTGACACCCCAGGCACACCTCCGAGACCCCAGGCACACCTCTGACACTCCCAGGCACACCTATGACAACCCCAGGCACTCTACTGACACTCCCCAGGCACACCTCCGACACTCTCAGGCACACCTCTGACAATCCCAGGCCACCCAGACACTCCCCAGGCACACATCTCACACCCCACGTACACCTCCGACACTCCCAACTACACCTGACACTCCCAACTACACCCCTGACACTCCCCAGGCACACCTCTGACACCCCAGGCACACCTCTGCACACTCCCAGGCACACCTTGACACCCCCAGGCACTCCACTGACACTCAGGCACACCTCTGACACCCATACACTTTGACACTCCCAGGTACACCACTGACACTCCCCAGAACACCTCCGACACTCCAGGCACACTTCACACTCCCCAGGCACACCTCCGACACTCCCAGGCACACCTCTGACACTCCCAGGCACACCTCTGACACCCCAGGCACACCTTGACACTCCCAGGCACACTCTGACACTCCCAGGCACACCTCTGACACTCCCAGGTACACCTTGACACTCCCCAAGTACTCCACTGACACTCCCCAGGAACACCTCCGACACTCCCAGGCACACTTCACACCCCCAGGCACACTCCGACACTCCCAGGTACACCTCTGACCCCAGGCACACCTCTGACACTCACAGGCACACTCTGACACCTCCAGGTACACCCTTGACACTCCCAGGCACTCCACCATTCCCTGGCACACCTCTGACACTCCCAGGTACACCGCTGACACTGCCAGGTACACCTCCGACACTCCCCAGGAACACCAGACACTCCCAGGTACACGTCTGACACCCAAGGTACACCTCTGACGCTCCCAGGTACACCTCAGACACTCCCAGGTACACCTCTGACACCCCAGGTACACCTCTGACACTCCCAGGTACACCTTGACACTCCCAGGTACTCCACTGACATTCACTGATACACCTCTGACACTCCCAGATACACCCCAGACACTGCCAGGCACACCTCCGACACTCCCAGGCACACCTCGACACTCCCAGGCACACCTTGACACTCCCAGGTACACCACTGACATCCCTGGTACACCTCTGACACTCCAAGGTCACACCGCTGACACTGCCAGGTACACCTCAGACACCCCAGGCACACCTCAGACACCAAAGGCATCTCTGACACCCGAAATGCACCCTGACACCAGGCACACCTCTGACACTCCACAGCACCTCTGACACCTGAAGTGCACCTCTGACACTCCCCAGGTACACCTCTGACACCTCCCAGGTACACCTCAGACACCCCAGGCACACCGCTGACACCCCAGGCACACCTCTGACCCTCCCATGTACACCTCTGACACCCCAGGCACATCCGACACCCCAGGTACACTCCGACACCCCAGGTACACTTCTATAATTCCCTGGTACACCTCCGACACTCCCCAGGCACACCCTCTGACACTCCCAGGCACACCTCCGACACTCTGGCACACCTCTGACACCCCAGGCACACCCCAGACACTCCCAGGTACACATCTCACACTCCCCACGTACACCTCCGACACTCCCAACCACACCTCTGACACTCCCAGGTACACCTCTGACACTCCCAGGCACACCTCTGACACTCCCAGGCACACCTTTGACACCCCAGGCACCACTGACACTCCCAGGTACACCCTGACACCCCAGGTGCACTCAGACACTCCCCAGGTGCACCCTCAGACACTCCCCAGGCACACCTCCGACACCCCAGAACACCTCCGACACCCCAGGTAAACTTCTCACACCCCAGGCACACCTGACACTCATGCACACTCCACGACACTCACAGGCACACTCTGACACTTCCAGGCAAAACCTTGACACCCCAGGTACCCACTGACATTCCCTGGTACACCCCTGACACCCCAGGCACACATTTGACACTCCCAGGCACCACTGACACCCCAGGCACACCTCTGACACCGCCAGGCACACCCCAGACACCCCAGGTCCACCTCCAACACTCCCCAGAACACCTCCGACACCCCAGGCACACCTCTCACACTCCCAGGCACACCTCCGACACACTCTCAGGCACACCCCTGACACTCCCAGGTACACCTCTGACACTCACAGGCACACCTCTGACACCTCCAGGCACACCTTGAAACTCCCAGGTACCCACTGACATTCCCGTACACCTCTGACACACTCCCAGGTACACCATGACACGTGCACACCTCCGACACTCCCAGGAACACCCCTCACACTCCCAGGCACACGTCTTACACCCCAGGCACACCTCCGACACTCACAGGTACACCTCTGACACTCCCAGGTACACCCGACACACACCCCAGACACTCCCCAGGTCACCCCAGACACCCCAGGCACACCTCTCACACCCCAGGTACACCACTGACACTCCCAGGTACACCTTGACACTCCAGGTACGCCACTGACATCTGCTGGTACACATCAACATCCCAGGCACACCTCCGACACTCCAGGCACACCTCCACATCTGAGGTACACCTCTGACACTCCACAGGTACACCGCTGACACTCCCAGGTACACCGGACGCTGCCAGGCACACCTCTGACACTCCCAGGCACACCCATGACACTCCCAGGTACACCTCTGACATCTGCAGGCACACCTTGACACTCCCAGGCACGCCACTGACATTCCTTGCACATTTGACAGACTAGGTACACCCCTGACACCCAGGTACCTCTGTCACCCCTGATACACCCCACTCCAGGCACACCGCTGACACCCCAGGCACACCGCTGACACTGCCAGGTACACCCCAGACACTCCAGGCACACCAGACACTGCCAGTCACACCTCAGACACTGCCAGGTACATCCCAGACACTCCCCAGGTAAACCCCAGACACCCAAGGTGCACCTCTGACACCTGAAGTGCACCCTCTGACACCCCAGGCACACTCCCCACCCAAGGCACCTCTGACACCTGAAGTGCACCTCTGACACTCCCAGGTACACCTCCCTGACACCGGCACCTCAGACACTCCCAGGCACACCGCTGACACTCCCAGGTACACCTCTGACCCCGCAAGCACACCTCTGAAACTCCCAGGTACACCTCCGAGACTCCCAGGCACACCTCTGACACTCCCCAGGCACACCCATGACACTCCCAGGTACCCACTGACACTCCCCAGGCACACCGACACTCAGGCACACCCTGACACCCCAGGCACACCCCAGACACTCCCAGGCACACATCTCACACTCCCAGGTACACCTCCCACACCCCAAGCACACCTCTGACCCCAGGCACCGCTGACACTGCCAGGCACACCCCACACCACAGGCACACCCCTGACACCCCAGGTACACCTCCAACACCCCAGGTACACCCCAGACACCCCAGGGTCACCCCAGACACCCCAGGCACATCTCACACCCCAGGCACACCACTGACACTCCCAGGTACACCTTTGACACTCCCAGGCACGCCACTGACACTGCTGCACACATCAACACTCCCCAGGTACACCTCCGACACTCTCAGGCACCTCTGACACTCCCAGGTACACCTCTGACACTCACAGGCACACCGCTGACACTCCCAGGTACACCGCTGACCCTGCCAGGCACACCTCTGACACCCCAGGCACACCCATGACACCCCAGGCACACCTCTGACATTCGCAGGCACACCTTGACACTCCCAGGCACGCCACTGACATTCCCTGCACACATTTGACACTCCCAGGCACACCTCTGACACCCCAGGTACCCTCTGTCACTCCCCTGATACACCTCTAACACTCCCAGGCACACCGCTGACACCCAGGTCACACCGCTGACACTGCCAGGTACACCTCAGACACTGCCAGGCACACCCCAGACACCAGTTACACCTCAGACACTGCCAGGTACACCTCAGACACCTCCCAGGTAAACCTCAGACACTCAAGGTGCACCTCTGACACCTGGTGCACCTCTGACACTAGGCACACCTCTAACACTCCAAGGTGCACCTCTGACACCTGAAGTGCACCCTCTGACACTCCCAGGCACACCTCTGACACTCCCAGGTACTCCTCAGACACCCCAGGCACACCGCTGACACTCCCCAGGTACACCTCTGACCCTGCACACACCTCTGAAACTCCCAGGCACACCTCCGAGACTCCAGGCACACCTCTGACACTCCCAGGCACACCTATGACACTCCCAGGTACTCCACTGACACCCCAGGCACACCTCCGACACCCCTCAGGTACACCCTGACACCCCAGGCACACCCCAGACACTCCCAGGCACACATCTCACACTCCCAGGCACACCTCCCCACACCCCAAGCACACCTCTGACCCCAGGCACACCGCTGACACTGCCAGGTACACTCCGACACCCACAGGCACACCTCTGACACTCCCAGGCACACCTCCGACACTCCCAGGCACACCCCAGACACTCCCAGGTCACCCCAGACACCTCCAGGGCACACTCTCACACCCAGGTACACCACTGACACCCCAGGCACCTTGACACTCCCCAGGCACGCCACTGACATCCGCTGGTACACATCAACACCCAGGCACACTCGACACTCTCAGGCACACCTCTGACACTCCCAGGCACACCTCTGACACTCACAGGCACACCGCTGACACTCCCAGGTACACCGCTGACACTGCCAGGCACACCCTCTGACACTCCCAGGTACACCTATGACACTCCCAGGTACACCTCCTGACATTCCCAGGTACACCTCCTGACACTCCCCAGGAAGCCACGAATTTCAGAAGTTCATATACCTAGGCACACCTCTGACACCCTAGGTACCTCTGTCACCCCTGATACACCCCCACACCCCAGGTACACCGCCGACACCCCAGGTACACCGCTGACACTGCCAGGTACACCTCAGACACTGCCAGGTACACCTCAGACACTGCCACCACACCTCAGACACTGCCAGGCACACCAGACACCCCAGGAAACCTCAGACACCTCCAGCACCTCTGACACTCCGAAGTGCACCTCTGACATCCCCAGGCACACCTCTAACACCAGGTGCACCTCTGACACCTGAAGTGCACCCTGACACTCCAGGTACACCTCTGACACACTCCCAGGTACCTCAGACACTCCCAGGTACGCCTGACCTCCCAGGTACACCTCTGACCCTCGCAAGTGCCACCTCTGAAACTCCCAGGCCTCGAGACTCCCAGGAGTGCACCTCTGACACTCCCAGGTACACCTATGACCTCCCAGTGCTCCACTGACACTCCCAGGTACCTCCGACACCCTCAGGTAAACCTCTGACACTCCAGGTACACCCAGACACTCCCAGGTACACATCTCACACTCCCAGGTACACCTCCCACACTCCCCAAGTGCACCTCTGACCTCCCAGGTACCGCTGACACTGCCAGGTACACCTCCGACACTCACAGGACACCCCTCTGACCTCCCCAGGTACACCTCCGACACTCCCCATTGCACAGACACTCCCAGGGTCACTGACACTCAGGTACACTTCTCCACCTCCCAGGTACACCACATGCTCCCAGTACACCTTTGACATCCCAGGTACGCCACAGACATTCCCCTGGTGCACATCCAACACTCCCAGGTACACCTCCGACACTCTCAGGTACACCTCTGACACTCCCAGGTACACCTCTGACACTCCCCAGATACACCTCTGACTTCAGGTACACCTTTGACACTCCCAGGTACTCCACTGACCTTCCTGGCATCTGACACTCCCAGGTACACCGCTGACACTCCCAGGTACACCTCCGACACTCCCCAGGTACACCTCCGACACTCAGGTAAATTTCTCACTATCCCAGGTCACACCTCTGACACTCCCTAGGTACTCCTCTGTCACTCCCTGATACACCTCTAACACTCCCAGGTACACCTTGACACTCAGGTACACCGCTGACACTGCCCAGGACACCTCAGACACTGCCATGCACCTCAGACACTGCCAGTTACACCTCAGACCTGCCAGGTACACCTCAGACAATCCCAGGTACACCTCTGACTGCTCCAGGTACACCTCCTGACACTCCCAGGTACACCTCTGACACTCAGGTACACCTCCGATACTCCCAGGTACACCCTGAGACTCCCAGGCCTCCTGTGACACTCCCAGGTACACCTCTGACACTCCCAGGTACACCTCCTAAAACTCCCAGGTACCTCCTGCACTCCCAGGTGCACCTCTGACACTGCCAGGTACACCTCTGACAATCCAGGTACTCCTATGACACTCCCAGGTACATCTCTGACACTCCCCAGGTACACCTCTGGCCTCCCAGGTACACCTCTGACACTGCCAGGTACACCTCACAACAATCCAGGTACTCCTGTACTCTCCAGGTACATCTCTGACACTCCCAGGTACCTCCAATTCCCAGACACACCTCTGACACTCCCAGGTACACCTCCTGACACTCCCAGGTACACCTCTGACCCTCCAGGTACACCTCGCACTCCCAGGTACACCTCTGACACTCCTAGGTACTCCTCATGCTCCCTAATACACCTCTAACACTCCCAGGTGCACTGCTGACACTCCCAGGTACACCGCTGACACTGTCAGGTTACACTCAGACAATGCCAGGTACACCTCAGACACAGCCAGGCACCTCAGACCTCAGGTACTCCTGTGACACTCCCAGTTACATCTGAGCCTCCCAGGTACACCTCTGACACTCCCAGGTACCTCTGACCTCCCCAGTGCCTCCGTCTCCAGGTACACCTCTGATACTCCCAGGTACACCTCCTGACACTCCCAGGTACTCCTCTGACCTCCCCTGTTTCACCTCTGACACTCCCAGGTACACCTCCGATATTCCCAGGTACACCTCCGATACTCCCAGGTACACATTTGAGACTCCCAGGTACTTCACTGACACTCCCTGGTATACCTCTGACATTCCCAGGTACGCCTCCCTGACACTCCCAGGTACCTCTGTTATTCCCAGGTACACCCTCTGACACTCCCAGATCCGCCCCTCCGACACTCGCAGGTACAGCTTCGAGCCTCCAGGTACACCTCTGACATCCCAGGTACTCACTGACCTCCTGGCACACCCCTGACCTCCCCAGGTATGCCTGACCTCCCAGGACTCCACTGACCTCCCTGGTACACCCTGACACTCCCAGATGCCCCTGACACCTCCCAGGCCTACCCCAGGACACTTCACAGGGTGCACTTCTCTCACACTCCTGAGGCACCTCTGATACTCCTAGGTACCTCATCCTCCTGATACACCTCTAACACTCCCAGGTACACCGCTGACACTCCCAGGTACACCGCTGACACAACCAGGTGCACCTCTGCACTGCCAGGTACACCTCAGACACTGCCAGGTACACCTCAGACACTCCCAGGTACACCTCAGACACTCCAAAGTGCACCTCTGACACTCCCAAGTGCACCTCCTGACACTCCCAGGCCCACCTCTGACACTCCCAGCGTCCTGAGCCTCCCAGGTACACCTCTGACCCTCACAAATCACCTCTGAAACTCCCAGGTACACCTCCGAGACTCCCAGGTACCTCTGACACTCCCAGTACACCTATGACACCCCAGGTACTCCACCTGACACTCCCAGGTACACCTCCGACACCCTCAGGTACACCTCTGACACTCCCAGGTACACCCAGACACTCCCCAGGTGCATCTCACACTCCCCAGGTGCACCTCCCACACTCCCAAGTGCACCTCTGACTCCCAGGTACACCGCCAGACCTGCCAGGTACACCTCCGACACTCACAGGTACACCTCTGACACTCCCAGGTACCTCCGACACTCCCAGGTACACCCCAGACACTCCCAGGGTCACCCCAGACACTCCCAGGTACACTTCTCCACCTCCCAGGTACACCACTGACACTCCCAGGTACACCTTTGACACTCCCAGGTACGCCACTGACATTCGCTGAGGACACATCCAAACTACCTCAACCTCATCTGCTCCCAGGTACCTCTGACACTCCTGGGTACACCGCTGACCTCCCAGATGCACCGCTGACGCTGCCAGGTACCTCTGACACTCCCAGGTACACCTATAGGCCTCCCAGGTACACCTCTGACATTCGCAGGTACACATCTGACCTCCCAGGTACGCCACTGACATTCCCTGGTACACAGCCTCAGGTACACCTCTGACACTCCTAGGTGCTCCTCGCCACTCCCTGATCCCCTCCTCCCCAGGTACACCGCCTGACACTCCCAGGTACACCGCTGACCACTGCCAGTGCACCTCCAGACACTGCCAGGTACACCTGAGACACTGCCAGTTACACTCCAGAGCACTGCCAGGTACACCTCAGACACTCAGGTAAACCTCCAGACACTCCAGGTGCACCTCTGACACTCCCGAAGTGCACCTCTGACACTCCCAGGTACACCTCCTAACACTCCCAGGTGCACCTCTGACACTCCAGTGCACCTCTGACACTCCCAGGTACACCTCCTGACACTCCCAGGTGCTCCTCAGACACTCCCAGGTACACCGCTGACACTCCCAGGTACACCTCTGACCCTCACCAAGTACCTCTGAAACTCCCAGGTACACCTCCGAGACTCCCAGGTACACCTCTGACACTCCCAGGTGCCCTCCAGGCACTCCCAGGTACTCCACTGACCTCCCAGGTACACCTCCGCCCTCAGGTACACCTCTGACGCTCCCCAGGTACACCCCAGACACTCCCCAGGTACACATCTCACACTCAGGTACACCTCCCACCTCCCAAGTACACCTCTGACTCCCAGGTACACCCGCTGACACTGCCAGGTACACCTCGACACTCCTGGGTGCACCTCTGACCTCCCAGGTGCACCTCCGACACTCAGGTGCACCCCAGACACTCCCAGGGTACCCCAGACACTCCCAGTGCACCTTCTCACACTCCCAGGTACACCACTGACCCTCCCAGGTACACCCTGACAGCACTCCCAGGTACGCCACTGACATTCATTACACATCAACACTCCCAGGTACACCTCCGACACTCTCAGGTACACCTCCTGACACTCCCAGGTACACCTCTGACACTCACAGGTACACCTCTGACTTCCAGGTACACCTTTGACACTCAGGTACTCCACTGACATTTCCTGGTACATCCTGACACTCCCCAGGTACACCTCTGACACTGCCAGGTACACCTCCGACACTCCCAGTACACCTCCGACCCTCCCCGGGTAAATTTCTCACTATCCCAGGTACACCTCCGACCTCCCAGGTACACCTCTGACACTCCCAGGTACACCTCCGACACTCTCAGGTACACCTCTGACCTCCCAGGTACACCCAACTCCCAGTGCACATCTCATGCTCCCACACGTACACCTCCGACCTCCCAGTGTACACCTCTGACACTCCCAGGTACACCTCTGACACTCCCAGGTACACCTCTGACACTCCCAGGTACACAGCACGACACTCCCAGGTACTCCACTGACACTCCCAGGTACACCTCTGACACTCCCAGGTGCACCTCAACACTCCCAGGTACACCTGACACTCCCAGGAACACCTCCGACACTCCCAGGTACACTTCTCACACTCCCAGTACCTCCGACACTCTCATGTACACCTCTGACACTCCCAGGACACCTCTGACGCTCACATGTACACCTCTGACACTTCCAGGTAGGCACCTGACCTCCCAGGTACTCCACTGACATTCCTGGTACACCTCTGACACTCCCAGGTACCTTGACACTCCCAGGTACTCCACTGACACTCCCAGGTACACCTCTGACCGCCAGGTACACCTCAGACACTCCCAGGTACCTCCAGCACTCCCAGGAACACCTCCGGCACTCCCAGGTACACTTCTCCATCCCCAGGTACACCTCCGACACTCTCAGGTACACCTCTGACACTCCCAGGTGCCTCTGACCTCCCACAGGTACACCTCTGACACTTCCAGGTACACTTTGACCTCCCAGGTACTCCACTGACATTCCTGGTACACCTCTGACACTCCCAGAACCTCTGACACTGCCAGGTACACCTCCGACACTCAGAACCTCAGACACTCCCCAGGTACGTCTGACACTCAAGTACACCTCTGACGCTCAGGTACCTCAGACACTCCCAGGTACACCTCTGACACTCCCAGGTACACCTCTGACCTCCCAGGTACACCTTTGACACTCCCAGGTACTCCCCACTGACATTCACTGATACACCTCTGACACTCCCAGATACACCAGACACCAGGTACACCTCCGACACTCCCAGTGCACCTCCGACACTCCCCAGCCTCCCAGGTGCCTGACATTACCCATGGTACACCTCTGACCCTCCCAGATTTTTCACGCCGACACTGCCAGGTACCTCCGGACACTCCCAGGTACACCTCAGACACTCCCAGGTACCTCTGACACTCAGAAATGCACCTCTGACACTCCAAGGTACCTCCTGACACTCCAAGGTGCACATCTGACTCAGAGTGCACCTCTGACACTCCAGGTACACCTCTGACACTCCCAGGTTACCAGACACTCCAGGTACCTCTGACCCTCCCAGGTACACTCTCTGACACTCCCAGGTACACCTCCGACACTCCCGAGTACACCTCCGACACTCCCAGGTACACTTCTTATACTCCCTAATTTACCTCCGACACTCCCAGGTACACCTCTGACACTCCCAGGTACACCCCAGACACTCCCAGGTACACATCTCACACTCCCACGTACACCTCCGACCTCCCAGGTACACCTCTGACACTCCCAGGTACACCTCTGACACTCCCAGGTACACCTCTGACCTCCCAGGTGACACTCCCAGGTACTCCACTGACACTCCCAGGTACACATCTGACACTCCCAGGTGCACCTCAGACACTCCCAGGTACACCTCCGACACTCCCAGGAACACCTCCGACACTCCCAGGTACACTTCTCACACTCCCAGGTACACCTCCGACACTCTCATGTACACCTCTGACACTCCCAGGGACACCTCTGACACTCACAGGTACACCTCTGACACTTCCAGGTAAGCCTTTGACACTCCCAGGTACTCCAATGACATTCCCTGGTACACCTCTGACACTCCCAGGTACACCTTTGAGTCTCCCAGGTACTCCACTGACACTCCCAGGTACACATCTGACACCGCCAGGTACACCTCAGACACTCCCAGGTACACCTCCAACACTCCCAGGAACACCTCCGACTCTCCCAGGTACACTTCTCACACTCCCAGGTACACCTCCGACACTCTCAGGTACACCTCTGACACTCCCAGGCACACCTCTAACACTCCCAGGTACACCTCAGACACTCACAGGTACACCTCTGACACTTCCACGTACACCGCTGACACTGCCAGGTCCACCTCCGACACTCCCAGGAACACCTCAGACACTCCCAGGTACACGTCTGACACTCCAAGGTACACCTCTGACGCTCCCAGGTACACCTCTGACACTCCCAGGTACACCTCTGACACTCCCAGGTACACCTCTGGCACTCCCAGTTACACCTTTGACACTCCCAGGTACTCCACTGACATTCACTGATACACCTCTGACACTCCTAGATACACCCCAGACACTGCCAGGTACACCTCCGACACTCCCAGGAACACCTCCGACACTCCCAGGTACACTTTTCACACTCCCAGGTACAACGCCGACACTCCCAGGTACACCTTTGACACTCCCAGGTACACCTCTGACACTCCAAGGTACACCTCTAACACTCCCAGTTACACCTCTGACATTCCCAGGTACTCCACTAACACTCCCTGTACACCCCTGACCCTCCCAGGTACACCTCTGACACTCCCAGGTACACCCCAGACACTCCCAGGTACACTTCTCACACTCCTAGGAACACCTCTGACACTCCTAGGTACTCCTTTGTCACTCCCTGATACATTTCTAACACTCCCAGGTACACCGCTGACACTCCCAGGTATACCGCTGACACTGCCAGTTACACCTCAGACACTGCCTGGTACACCTCAGACACTGCCAAGTACACCTCAGACACTGCCAAGTACACTTCAGACATTCCAAGGTGCACCTCTGACACTCCCAAGTGCACCTCTGGCACTCCCAGGCACACCTCTGACACTCCCAGGTACACCTCAGACACTCCCAGGTACACCGCTGACACTCCCAGGTACACCTCCGACACTCAGGCCTCCACTGACATTCCTGGAACACCTCCCAGACCTCAGGCACACCCAACTCCATTACTCCCAGCCACCAGTACACCTCTGACACCGCCAGGTACCTCCAGACACTCCCAGGTACACCTCCAACACTCCCAGAAACACCTCCGACACTCCCAGGTACACTTTTCACAGTGCACCTCCGACACTCTCAGGTACACCATGACACTCCCAGGTGCCTCTGACCTCCCAAGTACACCTTCGACACCCAGGTACACCTCCGACACTCCCAGGTGAAGCTTCTTACACTCCCAGGTACACCTCCGACACTCCCAGGTACCTCTGACCTCCCAGAGTGCACCTCCGACACTGTCAGGTACACCTCTGACACTCCCAGGCCTCCCTGACACTTCCAGGTACTCCACTGACACTCCCTGGTACACCCTGACACTCCAGGTACACCTCTAACATTCCCAATTACACCCCAGACACTCCCAGGTACACTTCTCACACTCCCAGGTACACCTCCTCCCAAGATACTCCTCTGTCACTCCTGATACACCTCCTGCACTCCCAGGTACCGCTGACCAGTACACCTCTGACACTCCCATGTACACCTCTGACCTCCCAGGTACACCTCTGACCTCCCAGACTCCCCTGACACTCCCAGGTACCGCTGACACTCCCAGGTACCCGCTGACACGCCAGGTACACCTCAGACACTGCCAGGTACCCTCCAGACACTGCCAGGTACACCTCAGACACTCAAGGTGCACCTCTGCCTCCAGTGCCTCTGACACTCCCAGGCACACCTCATTCCCAGTTACACCCCAGACACTCCCAGGTACACTTCTCACCTCCTAGGTACACCTCTAACACTCCTAGATATCTGTCCTCCCTGATACACCTCTAACACTCCCAGGTACACCGCTGACAATCCCAGGTACACCTCTGACACTCCCATGTACCTCTGACACTCCCCAGGTACTCAACTGACATTCCCTGGTACACCTCTGACACTCCCAGGTGTCCGACACTCCTAGATACACCTCTGACACTCCCAGGTACACCTCTGACCTCCCAGGTACACCTCTGACCTCCAGGTACAGCCAGAAACTCGTGGGTACACCTCAAGCACTCCCAGGTACACCTCTGACACTCCCTAGGTAACTCCTCTGTCCTCCCTGATACACCTCTAACACTCCCAGGTACACCGCCTGACACTCCCAGGCACACCGCTGACACTGCCAGGTACACCTCAGACACTGCCAGGTACACCTCAGACACTGCCAGGTACACCTCAGACACTCCCAGGTACACCTCAGACACTCCAAGGTGCACCTCTGACACTCCAGAAGTGCACCTCTGACACTCCCAGGTGCA
Source organism: Homarus americanus (assembly GCF_018991925.1). NCBI lineage: Eukaryota > Metazoa > Arthropoda > Malacostraca > Decapoda > Nephropidae > Homarus > Homarus americanus. The sequence continues at coordinate 25,272 of NW_024724592.1, forward strand.
CCCCTGACACTCCCAGGTACACCTCAGACACTCCCAGGTACACCTTGTGCTCCCAGGTACACCTGACCCTCCAAGTGCACCTCCTGACACTCCCAGGAACACCTCCGACACTCCCAGGTACACCTCCGACCCTCCCAGGTACACTTCTTGCTCACTCCAAGACACCTCAGACACTCCCAGGTACACCTCTGACACTCCCAGTGCACCTCTGACACTCCCAGGTACATCCTTTGACACCCAGGTACTCCACTGACATTCACTGATACACCTCTGACTCTCCCAGATACACCCCAGACACTGCCAGGTACACCTCCGACACTCCAGGTACACCTCCCTCCCAGGTACTCCACTGACATTCCTGGTACACCTCTGACCTCCCAGGTACACCGCCTGACACTGCCAGGTACCTCGAACACTCCCAGGTACACCTCAGACACTCCCAGGTACACGTCTGACACTCCAAGGTACACCTCTGACGCTCCCAGGCACCTCAGACACTCCCAGGTACCCTCTGACCTCCCAGGTACACCTCTGACACTCCCAGGTACACTGACACTCCCAGGTACTCCACTGACATTCACTGATACACCTCTGACTCTCAGATACACCCCAGACACTGCCAGGTACCTCCGACACTCCCAGGTACACCTCCGACCTCCCAGGTACACCTTTGACACTCCCAGGTGCTCACTGACATTCCTGGTACACCTCTGACACTCCCAGGTACACCCTGACACTGCCAGGTACACCTCAGACACTCCCAGGTACACCTCAGACACTCAATGCACCTCTGACACTCCAGAAATGCACCTCCTGACACTCCAAGGTACACCTCTGACCTTCCAAGGTGCACCTCTGACCTCCAAGTGCACCCTCTGACCTCCCAGGTACACCTCCACACTCCCAGGTACACCTCCGACACTCCCAGGTACACCTCCGACACTCCCAGGTACACTTCTTATACTCCCTGGTACCGACACTCCCAGTGCCTCAACCTCCCAGGTGCACCTCCGACACTCTCAGGTACACCTCCTGACACTCCCAGGTCACCACAGACACTCCCAGGTACACATCTCCACCTCCCACGTACACCTCCGACACTCCCAACTACACCTCTGACACTCCCAGGTACACCTCTGACACTCCCAGGTACACCTCTGACCTCCCAGGTACTGACACTCCCAGGTACTCCACTGACAATCCCAGGTACACCTCTGACACTCCCAGGTGCACCTCAGACACTCCCCAGACACCTACACCTCAGGAACACTCCGACACTCCCAGGTACACTTCTCCACCTCCCAGGTACACCTCCGACACTCTCATGTACACCTCTGACACTCCCAGGGACACCTCTGACACTCACATGTACACCTCTGACATTTCAGTTAAACCTTTGACACTCCCAGGTACTCCACTGAATTCCTGGAACACCTCTGACACTCCCAGGTATACCTTTGACACTCCCAGGTGCCTCCTGACCTCCCAGGTACACCTCTGACACCGCCAGGTACACCTCCAGACACTCCCAGGTACACCTCCAACACTCCCAGGAACACCTCCGACACTCCCAGGTACCCTTCTCACACTCCCAGGTACACCTCCGACACTCTCAGGTACACCGCCTGACACTCCCAGTGCACCTCTGAGACTCCCAAGTCACCTTTGACACTCCCAGGTACACCTCCGACACTCCCAGGTACACCTCCGACACTCCCAGGTACACCTCCGACACTCCCAGGTACCCTTCTTACTCTCCCAGGTACACCTCCGACACTCTCAGGTACACCTCTGACACTCCCAGGTACACCTCCAACACTCCCAGGACACTCTGACTCCCAGGTACACCTCCGCCCACCCAGGTACACCTCCGACACTCCCAGGTACACTTCTTACACTCCAGGTACACCTCCGACACTCCCAGGTACACCTCTGACACTCCAGGTACACCTCCGACACTGTCAGGTACACCTCTGACACTCCCAGGTACACCTCTGACACTTCAGGTACTCCACTGACACTCCCTGGTACATGACACTCCGGTACACCTCTAACATTCCCAGTTACACCCCAGCTCCCAGGTACACTTCTCACACTCCTAGGTACACCTCTAACACTCCTAGATACTCCTCTGTCACTCCTGATACACCTCTAACACTCCCAGGTACACCGCTGACAATCCCAGGTACACCTCTGACACTCCCATGTACACCTCTGACACTCCCAGGTACACCTCTGGACACTCCCAGGTACACCTCTGATACTCCCAGGTGCTCCACTGACACTCCCTGGTACACCCTGGCACTCCCAGGTACACCGCTGACACTCCCAGGTACCCCGCTGACGCACCTCAGACACTGCCAGGTACCTCAGACACTGCCAGGTACACCCTCAGACACTCAAGGTGCACCTCTGACACTCCTGGTGCACCTCTGACCTCCCAGGCACCTCTAACATTCCCACCAGTTACACCCAGACACTCCCAGGCACACTTCTCACACTCCTAGGTACACCTCCTAACACTCCTAGATGCTCCTCTGTCTCCCTGATACACCTCTAACACTCCCAGGTACACCGCTGACAATCCCAGGTACACCTGACACTCCCATGTACACCTCTGACACTCCCAGGTACTCAACTGACATTCCCTGGTACACCTCTGACACTCCCAGGTACGTCCGACACTCCTAGATACACCTCTGACACTCCCATGTACACCTCTGACACTCCCAGGTACACCTCCTGACACTCCAGTGCACCGCAGAAACTCGCAGTGACACTTCAAACACTCCCAGGTACACCTCTGACACTCCTAGGTAACTCCTCTGTCACTCCTGATACACCTCTAACACCCCAGGTACCTTGATGCTCCCCAGGTACACCGCTGACACTGCCAGGTACACATCAGACACCTGCCAGGTGCACACCTCCAGACACTGCCAGGTACACCTCCAGACACTCCCAGGTACACCTCCGGACTCCAGGTGCACCACCTGACCTCACAGTGCACCTCTGACACTCCCAGGTACCTCTGACACTCCCAGGTACACCTCAGACACTCCCAGGTACACCGCTGACAATCCCAGGTACACCTCTGACCTCCCAAGTACACCTCTGACACTCCCAGGAACACCTCCACACTCCCAGGTACACCTCCGACACTCCCAGGTACACTTCATGCTCCAGGTACACCTCCGACACTCCCAGGTACCTCTGACCTCCCAGGTACACCCCAGACACTCCCAGGTACCCCATCTCACACTCCCAGGAACACCTCCGACACTCCCAGGTACACCTCCGACACTCCCAGGTACACTTCTTATACTCCCAGGTACACCTCAGACACTCCCAGGTACACCTCAGACACTCCAAGGTGCACCTCTGACACTCCGAAGTGCACCTCTGACCCTCCCAGGTACACCTCTAACACTACAAGGTGCACCTCTGACACTCCGAAGTGCACCTCTGACACTCCCAGGTACACCTCTGACACTCCCCAGCACCTCGGCCTCCGAGGTACACCCAAACCTCACAGGTACACTTCAAACACTCCCAGGTACACCTCTGACCTCCTAGGTAACTCCTCTGTCACTCCTGATACACCTCTAACACTCCCAGACACCGCTGACACTCCCAGGTACACCGCTGACACTGCCAGGTACACTCCAGACACTGCAGGTACCTCAGACACTGCCAGTACACCTCCAGACACTCCCAGGTACACCTCTGACACTCCCAGGTACACCTCTGACCTCCCAGGTACAACTCCGACACACCCAGGTACACCTCCGACACTCCCAGGTACACTTCTTACTGCCAGATACACCTCCGACACTCCCAGGTACATCTCTGACACTCAAAGGTACACCTCCGACAAAGTCAGGTACACCTCTGACACTCCCAGACACACCTCTGACACTGCCAGGTACTCACTGACACTCCCTGTACACCCCTGACATCCCAGGTACACCTCTGACACTCCCTGTTACACCTGACATCCCAGGTACACTTCTCCACCTCTAGGTACACCTCTGACACTCCTAGGTACTCCTCTGTCACTCCTGATACACCTCCTAACACTCCCAGTTACACCGCTGACCTCCCTGGTACCTCTGACACTCCCAGGTACACCTCCTGACACTCCCAGGTACACCCGGCCTCCCAGGTACCTCTGACACTCCCAGGTGCCTCACTGATACTCCCTGTACACCCGTGACACTCCCAGGTACACCCACCAGACCTCCCAGGTACACCGCTGACACTACCAGGTACACCTCAGACACTGGGTGCACACATCAGACCTGCCAGGTACACCTCAGACACTCCCAGGTACACCTCAGACACTCCAAGGTGCACCTCTGACACTCACAAGTGCACCTCTGACACTCCCAGGCACACCTCTAACACTCCCAGGTACACATCAGACACTCCCAGGTACAACGCTGACACTCCCAGGCACACATTCTGACACTACCAAGTACACCTCTGACACTCCCAGGTACACCTCCGACACTCCCAGGTACACCTCAGACACTCCCAGGTACACGAACACTCCCAGGTATACTTCTCACACTCCCAGGTACACCTCCGACCTCCCAGGTACACCGCTGACACTCCCAGGTACACCTCTGACACTCCCAGGTACACCTCTGACACTCCCAGGCACACCTCTAACACTCCCAGGTACACATCAGACACTCCCAGGTACACCCTGACACTCCCAGGTACACCTTTGACACTCCCAGGTACTCCACTGACATTCCCTGGTACACACCTGACACTCCCAGGTACACCTCCGACACTCTCAGGTACACCTCTGACACTCCCAGGTACACCTTTGACACTCACAGGTACACCTCTGACCCAGGTAACACCTTGACCCTCCCAGGTGCTCCTCTGTCACTCCCTGATAAACCTCTACACACTCCCAGGTACCGCCCCTGACACTCCCAGGTACACCTCAGACACCCAGGTACACCTCAGACACTCAGGTACACCTCAGACACTCCCAGGTACACCTTACTCTCCCAGGTACACCTCCGACACTCCCAGGTACACCTCACACTGCCAGTACTTCACTGACACTCCCTCTGGCCTCCAGTGCACCTCTGACCTCCCAGGTCACCTCCTTGCTCCAGGTGCACCTCTGACCCTCGAAGTGCACCTCTGACACTCCCAGGTACACCTCCGACACTCCAGGTACACTTCTTACTCCCCAGGTACACCTCCGAACTCCCAGGTACAGGCTTTACACTCCCAGGTACACCTCCGACACTCTTGGGTACCTCTGACACTCCCAGGATCACCTCTGACACTCCCAGGTACACCTCCCTAACACTCCAGGTACACCTCTGACACTCCCAGGTACACCTCCGACACCCAGCACCTCCGACACTCCCAGGTACACTTCTTACACTCCCAGATACACCTCCGACACTCCCAGGTACATCTCTGACACTCCCAGGTACACCTCCGACAAAGTCAGGTACACCTCCTGACACTCCCAGGTACACCTCTGACACTGCCAGGTACTCCACTGACCTCCCCTGTACACCTCTGACACTCAGGTACACCTCTGACACTCCCAGTTACACCCCAGACACTCCCAGTGCCTTCCTAGAGTGCCTCTGACACTCCTAGGTGCTCCTCCACTCGATGCACCTCCTCCCCAGGTACACCGCTGACTCTCTGGTACCTCTGGCACTCCCAGGTACACCTCCTGACACTCCCAGGTACACCTCTGACACTCCCAGGTACACCTCTGACACTCCCAGGTACTCACTGATACTCCCTGGTACACCCAGCCAACACTCCAGGTACACCGCTGACACTCCCAGGTACACCTGACACTACCAGGTACACCTCAGACACTGCCAGGTACACCTGAGACACTCCCAGGCCTGACACCTCCCAGGTACCTCTGACACACCAAAGTACACCACTGACACTCCCAGGTACACCTCCGACACTTCCAGGTACACCTCCACCTCCCAGTACTTCTTTCACTCCCAGGAACACCTCCGACACTCACAGGTACACCTCTGACATTCCAGGTACACCTCCGACACTCCCAGGTACACCTCAGACACTCACAGGTACCACCTCAGGCCCCCAGCTTCTCAAACTCCCAGGTACACCTCCGACACTCCCAGGTACACCCTGACCTCCCTGGAACACCTCTGACACTCCCAGGTACACCTCTGACACTCCCAGGCACACCTCTAACACTCCCAGGTGCACCTCAGACACTCCCAGGTACACCGCTGACACTCCCAGGTACACATCTGACCTCCCAGGTGCTCACTGACATTCCCTGGTACACACCTGACACTCCCAGGTACACCTCCGACACTCCTCAGGTACACCTCAGCACTCCAGGTACACCTCTGACACTCACAGGTACACCTCCTGACACTTCAGGTACACCTTTGACACTCCCAGGTACTCCTCTGTCACTCCCTGATACACCTCTAACATTCCCAGGTACCGCCTGACACTCCCAGGTACACCGCTGACGCTGCCAGGTACACCTCTGGCCTCCCCAGGTACACCTGTGACACTCCCAGGTACATCTCTGACATTCCCAGGTACACACCTGACAGTCCCAGGTACGCACTGACATTCCCTGGTACACATCTGACACTCCCTAGGTACCTCTGACACTCCTAGATACTCCTCTGTCACTCCCTGATACACCTCCTAACACTCCCAGGTACACCGCTGACACTCCCAGGTACACCACGCCCGACCTGCCAGGTGCCTCAGACACTGCCAGGTACACCTCAGACACTGCCAGTTACACCTCAGACACTGCCAGGTACACCTCAGACACTCCAAGGTGCACCCTCTGACACTCCCGAAGTGCACCTCCTGACACTCCCAGGTACACCTCTAACACTCCAAGGTGCACCTCCGAAGCACTCCCAGAGTGCACCTCTGACACTCCCAGGTACACCTCTGACACTCCCAGGTTCCCCTTACTCTCCCAGGTACACCTCCACGCTCCCAGGTGCAGCCTCTTACACTCCCAGGTACCTCCGACACTCTTAGGTACACCTCTGACACTCCCAGGTACACCTCTGACACTCCCAGGCTACCTCCTGACACTCCCAGGTACACCTCCGACACTCCCAGGTGCCTTCTTACACTTCAGATACCTCCGACACTCCCAGGTACATCTCTGACACTCACAGGTACACCTCGACAAAGTCAGGTACACCTCTGACACTCCCAGGTACACCTCTGACACTGCCAGGTACTCCACTGACACTCCTGGTACACCCTGACACTCCCAGGTACACCTCCTGACACTCCCAGTTCCCCAGACACTCCCAGGTACACTTCTCCTCCCCACTCCTAGGTACACCTCTGACACTCCTAAGTACTCCTCTGTCCTCCCTGATACACCTCTAACACTCCCAGGTACACCGCCTGACCTCCTGGTACACCTCTGACACTCCCAGGTACACCTCTGACACTCCCAGGTACACCTCTCCACACTCCCAGGTACACACTCTCACACTCCCAGGTACACCTCCCACACTCCCAATACACCTCGACCTCAGGTACACCGCTGACACTGCCCGGTACACCTCCGACACTCCCAGGAACACCTCCGACCTCCAGGTGTTCTTACACTCCAGGTACACCTCCGACACTCACAGGTACACCTCTGACACTCCCAGGTACACCTCCGACACTCCCAGGTACCCCAGACACTCCCCGGAGTTCACCCCAGACACTCCCAGGTACACTTCTCACACTCCCAGGTACACCACTGACACTCCAGGTACCACCGACACTCCCAGGTATGCCACTGACATTCCTGGTACACATCAACACTCCCAGGTACACCTCCGACACTCTCAGGTGCACCTCGGCACTCCCCAGGTACACCTCTGACACTCTACAGGTACACCCCTCTGACACTTCCAGGTACTCCTTTGACCTCCCAGACCTCCACTGACATTTCCTGTCACATCTGACACTCCCAGGTACACCGCTGACACTGCCAGGTACCTCCGACCACACTCCAGGTACACCTCCGACACTCCCAGGTACAATTCTCACTATCCCAGGTACACCTCCGACACTCCCAGGTACAACTCTGACACTCCCAGGTACTCCTCTGACACTCAGGTACACCTCTGACACTCACAGGCACACCTCTGACACTCTAGGTACTCCACTGACATTCCCTGGTACACCTCTGACACTCCCAGGTACGTCCGACACTCCCAGATACACCTCCTGACACGCCCAGGTCACACCTCTGACACTCCCAGGTACATATCTGACACTCCCAGGTACTCCACTGACACTCCTGGTACACCCCTGACACTCCCAGGTACCTCTGACACTCCGGGTACAGCAAACTCCAGATTCCCTTCAAACACTCCCAGGTGCACCTCTGACACTCCTAGGTGCTCCTCTGTCACTCCTGATACACCTCAAACACTCTCAGGTACACCGCTGACACTCCCAGGTACACCGCTGACACTGCCAGGTACACCTCAGACACTGCCAGGTACCTCAGACACTCCCAGGTACACCTCAGACACTCCAGGTGCACCTCTGACACTCCAGAAATGCCTCCTGACACTCCCAGGTACACCTCGACACTCCCAAGGTGCACCTCTGACACTCGAAGTGCACCTCTGACCTCCCAGGCACCTCAGGAGTGCAGACACTCCCAGGTACTGACCCTCCCAGGTACACCTCCTGACCCTCCCATGCCCTCTGACCCTCCCAAGGTACCACCTCCGACACTCCCAGGTCACACCTCCGACACTCCCAGGTACCCTTTGCCTCCCAGGTACACCTCCGACACTCCCAGGTACACCTGCACTCCCAGGTACACCTCCGACACTCTCAGGTACACCTCCCTCCAGGTACCCCAGACACTCCCAGGTACACATCTCACTCCCAGGTACACCTCCGACACTCCCCAAGTACACCTCTGACCTCCCAGGTACACCTTTGACACTCCCAGGTTCTCACTGACACTCCCAGGTACACCTCTGACACTCCCAGGTGCACCCAGACACTCCCAGGTACACCTCCGACACTCCGGAACACCTCCGACACTCCCAGGTACACTCTCACACTCCCAGGTACATCCGACACTCTCATGTACACCTCTGACACTCCCAGGGACACCTCTGACACTCACAGGTACACCTCTGACACTTCCAGGTAGCAACTGACCTCCTGGTACTCCACTGACACCGCCAGGTACACCTAAGACTGCTCCAATTACCTCCAACACTCCCAGGAACACCTCCGACACTCCCAGGTACACCTCTGACACTCCCAGGTGCACCTCTGACACTCCCAGGTACACCTCCTGACACTTCCAGGTACACCTTTGACACTCCCCAGGTACTCACTGACATTCCTGGTACCTCTGACACTCCAAGGTACACCGCTGACACTGCCAGGTACACCTCCCGACACTCCCAGGAACACCTCAGACACTCCCCAGGTACGTCTGACACTCCCAGGTACACCTCAGAGACTCCCAGGTACACCGCTGACACTCCAGGTACACCTCTGACACTCCCAAGTGCACCTCTGACCTCCCAGGTACACCTCTGACACTCCCAGGTACACCTCCGACACACCCAGGTACACCTCCGACACTCCCAGGTACACCTCTTACACTCCCAGGTACACCTCCGACACTCCCAGGTCCCTCTGACACTCCCAGGTGCACCCCTCCGACACTGTCAGGTACACCTCTGACACTCCAAGGTACACCTCTGACACTGCCAGGTACTCACTGACACTCCCTGGGTACCCCAGTCCCCAGACACTCCCAGGTACACTTCTCCTCAGTACCTCTAACACTCCTAGATACTCTGTCACTCCCTGATACACCCCTAACACTCCCAGGTACACCCTGACAATCCCAGGTACACTCTGACACTCCCATGTACACCTCTGACACTCCCAGGTACACCTCTGACACTCCCAGGTACACCTCTGATACTCCCAGGTACTCCACTGACACTCCCTGGTACACCCTGACACTCCCAGGTACACCGCTGACACTCCCCAGGTACACCGCTGACACTGCCAGGTACACCTCAGACCTGGGTACACCTCCAGACTTGCTGCCAGGCCTAACACTCCCAGGTACACCTCAGACACTCCCAGGTCACCGCTGACACTCCCAGGTACACCTCTGACACTCCCAAGTACACCTCTGACACTCCCAGATACACCTCCGACACTCCCAGGTACACCTCCGACACTCCCAGGTACACTTCTTACACTCCCAGGTACACCCAGGACTCTGACACGCCACGCCCTCCAGCACTCCCAGGTACCTGACACTCCCAGGTACACCCCAGACACTCCAGGTACACCCCAAACACTCGAAGGACACTTCTCACACTCCCAGGTACACCTCAGACACTGCCAGGTACCTCCAGACACTCCCAGGTACCTCTGACACCTCCCAGGTACACCTCAGAAACTCCCAGGTACACCGTTGACACTCCCAGGTACACCTCTAGCCCTCCCATGTGCACCCCTCTGACACTCCCAGGTGCACCTCCGACACTCCCAGTGCACCTCCGACACTCCCAGGTGCCTCTTTTGCTCCCAGGTGCCTCCGACACTCCCAGGTGCACCTCTGACCTCCCAGTGCACCTCCGACACTCCCAGGTACACCTCTGACACTCCCAGGTACACCCAGACACTCCAGTGCACATCTCACACTCCCCAGGTACACCTCCGACACTCCCAAGTACACCTCTGACGCTCATCTTGTGACACTCCCAGGTTCTCCACTGACACTCCCAGGTACACCTCTGACACTCCCAGGTGCACCTCAGACACTCCCAGAGACACCTCCGACACTCCCAGGAACACCTCCGACACTCTCATGTACACCTCTGAGCTCCCCTCGACACTCACAGGTACACCTCTGACACTTCCAGGTAAACCTTTAACACTCCCAGGTACTCCACTGACACCGCCAGGTACACCCTCAGACACTCCCAGGTACACCTCCAACACTCCAGGAACACCTCCGACACTCCAGGTGCACCTCTGAACTCCCAGGTACACCTCTGACACTCCAGGTACACCTCTGAGCCCTTCCAGGTACACCTCTGACACTCCCAGGTACTCCACTGACATTCCTGGTACACCTCTGACACTCCCAGGTACACCGCTGACACTGCCAGGTACACCTCCGACACTCCCAGAACACCTCAGACACTCCCAGGTACGTCTGACACTCAGGTACACCTCTGACGCTCCCAGGTACACCTCTGACACTCCCAGGTACACCTTGACACTCCCCAGTACTCACTGACATTCACTGATACACCTCACACTCCCAGATATACCCCAGACACTGCCAGGTAAACCTCCGACACTCCCAGGTACACCTCCGACACTCCCAGGTACACCTTTGACACTCCCAGGTACTCCACTGACATTCCCTGGTACACCTCTGACACTCCCAGGTACAGCTCAGACACTCCAAGGTAAGGGTCTGACACTCCAAGGTACACCTCTGACGCTCCCAGGTACACCTCTGACACTCCCAGGTACACCGCTGACACTGCCAGGTACACCTCAGACACTACCAGGTACACCTCAGACACTGCCAGGTACACCTCAGACACTGCCAAGTACACTTCAGACACTCCAAGGTGCACCTCTGACACTCCCAAGTGCATCTCAGACACTCCAAGGTACGTCTGACACTCCAGGTACACCTCTGACCTCCCAGGTACACCCCTCCTGCTCCCAGGTACACCGGTGACACTGCCAGGTACCTCAGACACTACCAGGTCCACCCAGACACTGCCAGGTACACCTCAGACACTGCCAAGTACCTTCAGACCAAGGTGCACCTCTGACACTCCCAAGTGCACCTCTGACACTCCCAGGCACACCTCCTGACACTCCCAGGTACACCTCAGAACTCAGGTACACCGCTGACACTCCCAGGTACACCTCTGACACTCCCACATACACCTCTGACACTCCCCAGACACACCTCTGACACTCCCAGGTACACCTCCGACACACCCAGGTACACCTCCGACCTCCCAGGTACACTTCTTACACTCCCAGGTACACCTCCGACACTCCCAGGTACACCTCGACTGCTCCCAGGTACACCTCCGACACTGTCCAGTACCTCTGAAACTCAAGTTGCACCTCTGACACTGCCAGGGTACTCCACTGACACTCCTGTACCCTGACACTCCCAGTGCACTTCTAACACTCCCAGTTACACCCCAGACACTCCCAGGTACACTTCTCACACTCCTAGGTACACCTCTAACACTCCTAAGATACTCCTCTGTCACTCCCTGATACACCTCTAACACTCCCAGGTACACCTCTGACAATCCCAGGTACACCCCTCTGACACTTCCAGGTACACCTCTGACCTCCCAGGTACACCACTGACATTCCTAGTACACCTCTGACACTCCAAGGTACACCGCTGACACTCCCAGGTACACCTCCGACACTCCCAGGTACACCTCAGACACTCCCAGGTACACGTCTGACACTCCCAGGTACACCTCAGGGCCTCCCAGGAGCTGACACTCCCAGGTACACCTCTGACACTCCCAAAGTACACCTCTGACACTCCCAGGTACACCTCTGACACTCCCAGGTACACCTCCGACACACCCAGGTTCACCTCCGACACTCCCAGGTACATACACTCCCAGGTACACCTCCGACCTCCCAGGTACACCTCCTGACACTCCCAGGTACACCTCCGACACTGTCAGGTACACCTCCTGACACTCCCAGGCACCTCTGACACTGCCAGGTACTCCACTGACACTCCCTGGTACACCCCTGACCTCCCAGCAGCTACACTTCTAACACTCCCAGTTACACCCAGACACTCCCAGGCCTTCCTCCTAGGTACCTCTAACACTCCTAGATACACCTCTGCTCCCTGATACACCTCTAACACTCCCAGGTACACCGCTGACAATCCCAGGTACACCTCTGCTCCCCACACCTCAGCCTCCCAGGTACCTCTGACACTCCCAGGCACCTCTGATACTCCCAGGTACTCCACTGACACTCCTGGTACACCTGACCTCCCAGGTACATGACCTCCCAGGTACACGCTGACACTGCCAGGTACACCTCCCAGACACTGCCAGGTACACCTCAGACACTCCCAGGTACACCTCAGACACTCAAGGGTGCACCTCTGACACTCCCAAGTGCACCTCTGACTACTCCAGGCACCTCCCACACTCCCAGGTGCACCTCAGACACTCCCAGGTACGCTGACCTCCCAGGCACACCTCTGACACTCCCAGGTACACCTCTGACACTCCCAGGTGCCTCCCAGGTACACCTCCGACACTCAGGTGCACTTCTTACACTCCCAGGTACACCACCAGAGACTCACAGGTACCTCTGACACTCCCAGGTACCTCCGACACTCCCAGGTACACCCCAGACACTCCCAGGTACACCCCCAAACACTCCAAGGGACACTTCTCACTCCCAGGTACACCTCAGACACTCCCAGGTACACCTCCAGACACTCAAGGTACACCTCTGACACTCCAGTGAACCTCCTGACACTCCAGGTACACCTCTGACACTCCAGGTGCACCTCTGACCTCTAAGTGCCTCCTGACACTCCCAGGTACACCTCTGACACTCCAGGTACACCTCAGACACTCCAGGTACACCGCTGACCTCCAGGTACACCTCTGACCCTCCCATGTACACCTCTGACACTCCCAGGTACACCTCCGACACTCCCAGGTACACCTCCGACACTCCCAGGTACATCTTTTACTCCCAGGTACACCTCCGACACTCCCAGGTACACCTCTGACCTCCCAGTACACCTCCGACACTCTGGGACACCTCTGACCTCCCAAGTACCCCAGACACTCCCAGTCTCACACGGCCCTGACCTCCCATTACATCTGACACTCCCAGGTACACCTCTGACACTCCCAGGTACCCTCAACACTCCCAGGTACACCTTTGACCTCCAGGTTCTCCACACCTCCCAGGTACCTCGACACTCCCAGGTGCACCTCAGACACTCCCAGTACACCTCCGACACTCCCAGGCACCTCCGACACTCCCAGGTACACTTCTCACACTCCCAGGTACACCTCCGACACTCATGTACACCTCCCAGCACTCCCAGGACACCTCTGACACTCACAGGTACACCTCCTGTCCCAGGTAAACCTTTGACACTCCCAGGTACTCACTGACATTCCAGGTACACCTCTGGGTACACCTTTGACACTCTAGGTACTCCTGACACTCCCAGGTACACCTCCTGACACCGCCAGGTACACCTCAGACACTCCCAGGTACACCTCCCAACACTCCCAAGGAACCTCCGACACTCCCAGGCACACTTCTCACACTCCCAGGTACACCTCCGACACTCCCAGGCACCTCTGACACCCCAGGTACCTCTGACACTCACAGTACACCTCTGACACTTCGGTACACCTTTGACCTCCCAGATGCTCCACACGACATTCCTGCCAACCTCCAGGTACACGCTGACACTGCCAGGTACACCTCGACACTCCCACAGAACACCTCAGACACTCCCAGGTACGTCTGACCTCCAGAGTACCTCTGACACTCCCAGGTACACCTCTGACACTCCCAGGGACACCTCCTGACACTCCCAGGTACACCTCTGACCTCCCAGGTACCTCCCAGGTACTCCACTGACATTCACTGATACACCCCTGACACTCCCAGATACCCCAGACACTGCCAGTACACCTCCGACACCCCAGGCACACCTCCGACAATCCCAGGCACACCTTGACACCCCAGGTACTCCACTGACATTCCTGGTACACCTCTGACACTCCCAGGCACACTGCTGACACTGCCAGGTACACCCATGACACTCCCAGAACACCTCAGACACCCCCAGGCACACGTCTGACATCCCA